>NC_084550.2:52950000-52960000 GCF_033978685.3 Nerophis lumbriciformis | reverse complement strand
TCTTCTCACTTTCTGTTTTAACATGTTCTATCTTCACTTCTGCTCAAATGTAATAATCGCTTATTCTTCTGTTTACTTTATTTAAGTTTTGGGTGATACTACAAATTATGCTATCAATCCAACACCAAATAGTTACTCATTGGTCATAATTAAAATGATCTTGTGTCCAGGGACGCATTTCATGGGTTTAAAAACAAAAATGTACAGATTCTGGATAGGGAGGACGCATGGTACGAAGAAGGAGTGAGGGAAGCCATCTATGTCAAGGTTGAAAAACCATCCCTGAACAGAGGAGGTGGTCTGCGGCACCACCTGTCTCCCACATACAACACTGTCCTTTCAACCATTCCTAAAAGACTCTGCAATCTAGCCTCCGACAAATAACAGGAGTTAGAAACGTTCTGGTCACAGAAAGTTGTCGTCTGTTGTGAGAATTGCCTTGCTTGTCCATCCCAGGCCACCGTAGGTCACGTGATGCGTGTCACGAGAGTTGCTGATGTTAGCTCATGTGTGTTGAACTGGAGACGACTGAAATAAAGGAGTCGTGTCTGAAACAAGCTGAGCCTCCTCGTTAACATGACATGATGTCAGAGTTAACGACTACACGTCAACAGTGACGAATAAATGGCAAAGCCGATTGATTTTGCCGTCCAGCGGACTGGCAGCTATGGAGACAGCACTTTTTACGCTTTTCGACCTTACGAGATCTCTTGCATCCAATTCGGATGCCAGAACTGAAAAAAATAAAGACACAGACAGACGTAGCAATTTATCAATGACCGCAAATGTTATTAAGTTCATTTATCGTTCGATGGATTGATGTATTGACGATCAACCCAGTCCTACAGTTGTATAAATGTTTTTCAATGCCTCTCTAATCGTATTTACCGTATTTTTCGGACTATAAGTCGCAGTTTTTTTCATAGTTTGGCCGGGCTCCAGTGCGACTTATATATGTTTTTTTCCTTTTTTATTATGCATTTTCGGCAGGTGCGACTTATACTCCAGTGCGAATTATACTCCGAAAAATACGGTAATGCCTCTTGGAATCCCTGGTGGAGCATGTTTAGCTAGTCCTCCAGTGATGATGGTAATTAGCTTCTAGCTCGCTAGCGAGGACTCGACATTGCGTTAAAGACACGCTCGTTAGCTCGTCGCTGTCAAATTTGCGGGACACAGCTCTAATGTGTCATCAACAATGTGTACCAAAATATCGATACCTGTACCAAAATGTATTTCGATACTTTTCTGTACTTTTTTATAAATAAAGGAGACCACAAAAAATGGCATTTTTGGCTTTATTTATTTATTTATTTTATTTGCTCTTGATGCCACGCCCCGATGCAAGATGGCGCCAGTATGTGCTTTGGCCTGCCGTCTCTCGCTGTCAGCTCTGTTCGTTTTTGTGTTTTTTGCGTCTATTTTCGTCTCTGTCAGCTCACTGCTTGTGTATGACCGCCAAACACTGTTGGATCTTTGCCCCTCTCCCACTGATATGATCAACTTCGACGTTGGTTTTTCGACGTCCCAGTCAGCTTTTTCACCTGGCCGGATTCCTGCCTTCCTTTCCCGCCCCCTGGCTCCTCTCCCCCGGCGGAAGCGTCTCCGGCGCCGCGGTAAACGTGGCGGCCAGCTGGTGAAAGTTAGGGCACTCCTGGCCCGGCTTCCCGTGGCTCCCCGAAGGATGAATGGTGCGGTATCCGGTCTCCTCCTGCACCCACGCTCGCTCGATCCGATCGGCTCCTGGCTGGTTCCTATCGTTGGTTTGGAGGAAGAAGCTTGCCGTCGTCGCTCCTGCTGTCCCCGCCCCCGGAGGCGCGGGGTGGATCACCGCCACCTGCGGGCTGTGTGTCGGGCCCCACCCGGATTAATTGCGGCCTTGGACGTGCTGGCCCCCGCCAGGTTCGGTCTTGTGAACGCAAGATCTTTGACAAACAAAACTTTTATCCTGAAGGATTTCTTCACTTCCCGCGGACTGGACTTCCTCTGTGTGACGGAGACATGGCTGAGAGCCGGTGAGTCCGCCCCTCTTAATGAACTTCTGCCTCCGGAGTGTTCCTACTTTAATTCCCCACGGCCGTCCGGTCGAAAAGGAGGAGGATTAGCAGTCGTTTTTAAAAATGACTTTAAATGCCGTCAGATCCGCCTACAATCCTCCTTTTCAAGCTTCGAACTGTGCATGTTTGAACTGGGTCTTTCTGATGTCGTCCTGTGTGCCGTCATCTATCGACCACCCAAGTACCACAAAGACTTTATAACTGACTTTTCTGAATTTCTGGCTGAAATCCTGCCCAAATATGATCGTGTCCTTATTGTGGGTGATTTTAATATTCACACCTGCTGTCCAGATGAGCCGCTTTCCAGGAGCTTCCTGAATATAATCGACTCATTTAACTTTGTACAGTCTGTGTGTGGTTCTACACATGAACGCGGGCATACACTCGATTTAGTGCTCTCGTATGGTTTGTGTGTTTTTAATTTGGACATTTGCGACGCTGTGTTCTCTGATCACATGCCGATCCTGTTTGATATTCCCACGCAGTGTCCAGTTAAATTGTGCGCACCGCCCCAACGCTCTCGCATGTTTAATTCTTCGTCTCCTGCTCGGTTCTCCTCTATTTTTTTGACTCTTTGTGATGATAATTCTGCAGCATCTGTGTGTCTGAATACTGAAGAGTTGGTTTCTGGGTTCAACTCTATCTGTTCACAAACACTGGACACGATCGCGCCTTTCAAATGCCGCCGCGCTAAAGCCACGCCTCAACCCTGGTTGAATGACGTCACTCGGGCTGCCAGGCGCGTATGTAGAAGAGCAGAGAGAAAATGGAAAAAAGACAGGCTGCATGTGTCCTTTGCCATTTTTAAAGAAAGCCTGTTTTCCTTTCAGATGACTGTAAAAGCAGAAATGAATATATATCTATCTCAGATTATATCTTCTAACTGTAACAACCCCAGAGTTCTGTTTAAAACTATTAACACTGTCATTGATGCTCCCAAATCTGCTGGTTTTGATGCTTCTTTTGAATTCTGTGAAAATTGTCTCCATTTTTTCACTGACAAAATTGTGTCAACTAGAGCCAGTCTATCTCAGCCTTCATATGACCCTTCTGTTCCCCTGCATTTCTCTTCTGTTTTCCATCAGTTTGAGCCGGTGTCCTTTTCTTTTTTAAGTGACACAGTTAGTCATATGAAGCCCTCTGGTTCTCCTGCAGATGCCCTCCCACCTCGCCTGTTTAAGGAGGTACTTGCTACTATTGGATCAAGTGTCCTTAACATTATCAATAGTAGCCTCTCTTCTGGAATAGTTCCAGTAGAGTTTAAACATGCAGTGGTACGACCTCTACTTAAAAAACCCAGCCTCGACCCCTCTCTCCTCTCTAACTTCAGACCTATCTCTAATCTTCCATACATTTCCAAAATATTAGAGAAGGTTGTCTACAGTCAGTTGCTGCCCTTCTTAGAGGATAATGGTATCACTGAGCTGTTCCAGTCCGGTTTTAAAGCCCTCCACAGCACAGAGTCAGCGCTTCTAAAAGTTTTTAACGATATCCTCCTGTCCACTGATTCTGGTAAATATGTTGTCCTGGTGCTTTTAGATCTGTCTGCTGCGTTCGACACCGTCGACCACGCCACCTTAATCACTCGTCTTGAGAACTGTGTGGGCATTAAGGGCGCCGCCCTCAACTGGTTCCGGTCGTACCTAACCGACAGGAGTTTTTGTGTAAAAGTAGACAGTTTTATGTCGTCCACAGCTCCTTTACCACATGGGGTCCCCCAGGGTTCAATCCTTGCCCCAATTTTATTTGCGCTTTACCTTCTCCCCCTTGGTTCTATTTTTAGGAAGTACAGTATTGCATTTCATTTTTATGCCGATGATTGCCAGATTTATTTTCCCATGGCACAAAATAACACGGTTCAAAGTCTTATTGACTGCCTGCACGACATCAAAGTCTGGCTTTCAGCTAACTTCCTGAGCCTAAATGAAGACAAAACAGAAGTTATGTTGTTCGGTCCAAGTCGCTCTCCCTCCCCCAACGTTGACCTCGGCACTCTGACCCCGTATCTCAGCGACTCTGTCACAAACCTGGGGGTAAAGTTTGACTCAGATTTTAAATTCGAAAAACAAATCAGCAGCGTCGTTCAAAAAAGCTTTTATCAATTACGCCAAATAGCGAAAGTGAAACCGCTTCTATCAAGACATGATCTTGAGAAATTAATCCACGCTTTTATCTCGACTCGTCTTGACTATTGCAATGCCCTGTATGTTGGCATTAGCCAGGCCTCCCTCGCCCGCCTGCAGCTCGTGCAGAACTCTGCTGCTCGTCTGCTAACACAGACCCGCAGACGTGAGCACATCACCCCTATTTTAGCGTCCCTTCACTGGCTCCCTGTGCGTTACCGAATACATTTTAAACTCCTTTTATTTGTTTTTAAATGTCTAAACAACCTCGCGCCAACCTATCTCTCCGACCTCCTTCAGCCTTACTGCCCCACCCGATCCTTAAGATCAGCCGATCAGCTGCTGTTGACGGTCCCTGACACAAGGCTGAAGCTTAGAGGTGACAGAGCTTTCGCCGTTGCTGCTCCCAAGCTCTGGAACGACCTACCCCTGAGTGTTAGACAAGCCTCCTCTCTTCCTGTTTTTAAATCTCTCTTAAAAACATACTTTTATTCCATGGCTTTTAACACTGAGTGATATCCATCCTGCAATGGCGCCCTATAATACACCTGCTGTGATCCTGTTTTTATGTTTTTATGTTTTTATTAATTCTATTTTAATTATTTATTTTTTATCATGTTCTGTTTGTGTTGTGTTGTGTTTGCTCGGTACTCGTTTTATCTTTTAACCTGCTCATTGTACAGCACTTTGGCTACCCCTGTGGTAAATTTTAAATGTGCTTTATAAATAAAGTTGATTTGATTTGATTTGATTTATTTTAACAAAAAATCTTAAGGTAAATTAAACATATGTTTCTTATTGCAAGTTTGTCTTTAAATAAAAGAGTGAACATACAAATATAGATATATATACATATATATAGATATGTATGTATGTATATACGTATATTAGTGTTATAACGATACCAATATTTTGGTACCGATACTAAAATTATTTTGGTACTTTTCAATACTTTTCTAAATAAAGGGGACCACAAAAAATTGCATTATTGGCTTTATTTTAACAAAAAATCTTAAGGTACATTAAACATATGTTTCTTATTGCAAGTTTGTCCTTAAATAAAATAGTGAACATACAAATATAGATATATATACATATATATATATATATATATATATATATATATATATATACATATATATAGATATGTATGTATGTATGTATGTATATACGTATATTAGTGTTATAACGATACCAATATTTTGGTACCGGTACTAAAATTATTTTGGTACTTTTCAATACTTTTCTAAATAAAGGGGACCACAAAAAATTGCATTATTGGCTTTATTTTAACAAAAAATCTTAAGGTACATTAAACATATGTTTCTTATTGCAAGTTTGTCCTTAAATAAAATAGTGAACATACAAATATATATATATACATATATATATATATATATATACATATATATAGATATGTATGTATGTATGTATGTATATACGTATATTAGTGTTATAACTATACCAATATTTTGGTACCGGTACTAAAATTATTTTGGTACTTTTCAATACTTTTCTAAATAAAGGGGACCACAAAAAATTGCATTATTGGCTTTATTTTAACAAAAAATCTTAGGGTACATTAAACATATGTTTCTTATTAAAGTTAAGTCTTTAAATAAAAATGTGAATATACTAGACAACTTGTCTTTTAGTAGTAAGTAAACAAACAAAGGCTCCTAATTTAGTCTGCTGACATATGCAGTAACATATTGTGTCATTTTCCATTCTATTATTTTATCAACATTATTAAGGACAAGTGGTAGAAAATTAATTATTAATCTACTTGTTCATTTACTGTTAATATCTGCTCACTTTCTCTTTTAACATGTTCTATCTACACTTCTGTTAAAATGTAATAATCACTTATTCTTCTGTTGTTTGGATGCTTTACATTAGTTTTGGATGATACCACAAATTTGGGTATCAATCCGATACCAAGTAGTTACAAGATCATACATTGGTCATATTCAAAGTCCTCATGTGTCCAGGGACATATATCCTGAGTTTATAAAGAAAATATGAATTTTTGAAAAACGAAAGAAGATTTTGTGAAGCTAAAAAATATCGATGTAATTATAGTAGTATCGACTAGATACGCTCTTGTACTTGGTATCATTACAGTGGATGTCAGGAGTAGATCCACCAATGGCGTTTGTTTACATTGTGAACCTGAGAGCTACGGTGTGTAGTGAAGCATGTTTAGCTATTCCTCGTCCTGCAGGGATGATACTTGTAAGAAACTTACTTTATTTGTCGCCATGGAGGCGAGGATTAGTGATTTAGAAGTAGCTAAAACACTGCCGATGTCATGTCTTAAAGCACCTCTTCCTGAGGGCGTTTCAGTGTTACAACTTCACCTTTATTATTAGTTTTTAAAGGGGAACATTATCACCAGACTTATGTAAGCGTCAATATATACCTTGATGTTGCAGAAATATATATTTTTAACCGATTTCCGAACTCTAAATGGGTGAATTTTGGCGTTGACGTTGTGACGTCACATCGGGAAGCAATCCGCCATTTTCTCAAAACAGCTCTGTTATTTTCCGTTTTTTCGACTGTTTTCGGTACCTTGGAGACATCATGCCTCGTCGGTGTGTTGTCGGAGGGTGTAACAACCCAAACAGGGACGGATTCAAGTTGCACCAGTGGCCCAAAGATGCGAAAGTGGCAAGAAATTGGACGTTTGTTCCGCACACTTTACCGACGAAAGCTATGCTACGACAGAGATGGCAAGAATGTGTGGATATCCTGCGACACTCAAAGCAGATGCATTTCCAACGATAAAGTCAAAGAAATCTGCCGCCAGACCCCCATTGAATCTGCCGGAGTGTGTGAGCAATTCAGGGACAAAGGACCTCGGTAGCACGGCAAGCAATGGCGGCAGTTTGTTCCCGCAGACGAGCGAGCTAAACCCCCTGGATGTCTTGGCTCACACCGTCCCTTATGCCACCGAAGATGATCAAGAGAAGAATATCGACCCTAGCTTCCTTGGCCTGCTGATGAGCGGATGAGGGTATGTCTACAGAATATATTAATTGATGAAAATTGGGCTGTCTGCACTCTCAAAGTGCATGTTGTTGCCAAATGTATTTCATATGCTGTAAACCTAGTTCATAGTTGTTAGTTTCCTTTAATGCCAAACAAACACATACCAATCGTTGGTTAGAAGGCGATCGCCGAATTCGTCCTCGCTTTCTCCCGTGTCGCTGGCTGCCGTGTCCTTTTCGTCGGTTTCGCTTGCATACGGTTCAAACCGATATGGCTCAATAGCTTCAGTTTCTTCTTCAATTTCGTTTTCGCTACCTGCCTCCACACTACAACCATCCGTTTCAATACCTTCGTAATCTGTTGAATCGCTTAAGCCGCTGAAATCCGAGTCTGAATCCGAGCTAATGTCGCTATAGCTTGCTGTTCTATGCGCCATGTTTGTTTGTGTTGGCATCACTGTGTGACGTCACAGGAAAATGGACGGGTGTATATAACAATGGTTAAAATCAGGCACTTTGAAGCTTTTTTTAGGGATATTGCGTGATGGGTAAAATTTTGAAAAAAACTTCGAAAAATAAAATAAGCCACTGGGAACTGATTTTTAATGGTTTTAACCCTTCTGAAATTGTGATAATGTTCCCCTTTAAGCCAAAATGCGTCCGTTCTCCCTTTTCTGTCTACACACTGTGTCTGCTTGTAAGTACTCAGTGATTGTGCGCTGCCGAACATGCTCCTCTGCTCGTAAACCAGCAATGACACGATGTGACGATGACGGGGGGCGGGAGTATGGGGAATCTGTAATTTTTAGAGGCGGTATAGTATCGAATATGATTCATTAGTATCGCGGTACTATACTAATACCCTAGTCACGATATAACGATATTATTAAAAGCTCAATCGTCGGCCAAATGTCTATCATGTATGTGGTATATCATACAGAAGTGCAGTTTGGCAGAACACCATCTTCAATATTATGGAGGAAAAAACCAAACATGGTCCTGCAGGCTGCAGGTTTGAGACTTCTTCTGTATTAAAGAGTGAGTAATTGTGCAACGTAAAAAAAAGCTGTGATGCTTGTGGAATTGTATCTGGCTGTATTATATCGTAGTGACTTTACAACAAATAAAACAGAGAGTGACCTTGCACAACTACACACATACCAGCTCGTGCGACAATAAGCGCTAAATCTTTAAGGTCATTGGCTCCCTGCTGACTCAGCTCTTTCACGCCGCTGCAAGATGGCCATCCGCACTTAGTCTTCTTTAGGGAGGATTCGAGAGGACGACTTCCATCGTACAGCCCAACGTTTTGCAACCCAACGTCCTCTCGGCGTAGAAGTGGGAATTAGCACCCGTGTTTTATACACTCTATAAACGCTGCACTGCTCGTCTTCGTGCGTTTCACTGCGGCGCTTTTAAAAAGACCGATGACATTTTGAAACACGGCAGTAGAAAAATCTCATTTACTTTCTGCAGAATGATCAACATGTAAATGTGTTCCTCTGTTTCGATGCCTTTTGCAAACTAATTTATTTCATTAAAACTGATTTTTGGGCTACAGTAGCTGCATTTTAAGTCTGAGTGGCCAGCATCCATCTGCATGAGGATAGGATGAATTGATTAACGTGGACCCAAGTTGAAAAACTTAATGATACCAAGTACAGGCACGTATCTAGTCGATACTACTATGATTACGTCGATATTTTTTGGCATCACAACATCTTCTTTCGTTTAAAAAAAGATTATATTATGTTTATAAACTCAGGAAATATGTCGCTGGACACATGAGGACTTTGAATATGACCAATGTATGATCCTTTAAAATCGGATTGATACCCAAATTTGTGGTATCATCCAAAACTAATGTAAAGTATCAAACAACAGAAGAATAAATTATTATTACATTATACCAGAAGTGTAGATAAAACATGTTAAAAGAGAAAATAAGCAGATATTAACATTAAATTAGTAGATTAATAATACATTTTCTACCACTTGTCCTTAATCATTTTGACAAAATAATAGAATGGAAAATGACACAATATGTTACTGCATATGTCAGCAGACTAAAATAGGAATCTTTGTTTGCTTACTTACTAATAAAAGACAAGTTGTCTAGTATGTTCACTTTTTTATTTAAGGACTTAACTGCAATAAGAAACATATGTTTAATGTACCCTAAGATTTTTTGTTAAAATAAAGCCAATAATGCAATTTTTTGTGGTCCCCTTTATTTAGAAAAGTATTAAAAAGTACCAAAATAATTTTAGTGCCGGTACCAAAATATTGGTATCGTTATAACACTAATATACGTATATACATACATATCTATATCTATCTATCTATCTATCTATCTATCTATATATATATATATATATATATATATATATATATATATATATATATATATGTATGTGTATATTGTAAGGTGTGCTGGATGCAAGAATTTGCCATGTTATTGAATATTCAACATTCAAAGACAATAATGTTGAATATTCAATAACATGGCAAATTCTTGCATCCAGCACACCTTACAATAGTGGTAATAAAAGATGCAACCTATGCTTGAAAGAGAAACTGTTTATTATTTACAGTCCAGACCTGTCATCCCTCAACAAGCGCAGCGAAATTGTAACAGCATGCCGCCACAGACGGAAACACCTCCTAGGTAACACATGAGCCAATCACCACGCCCCTACGCCAGCCTGTACCCACCCACTCTGTGCCCTATATAAACCATGGTATGTGAATGCTCCCATTAAAATCTCCTGATGATTGAGGGAACCCCCCCTCATGAAACAGGCCTGTAGAGATGAAATAGTCTTGT
>NC_084550.2:52930000-52947500 GCF_033978685.3 Nerophis lumbriciformis | reverse complement strand
GGATTAGCAGTCGTTTTTAAAAATGACTTTAAATGCCGTCAGATCCGCCTACAATCCTCCTTTTCAAGCTTCGAACTGTGCATGTTTCAAGTGGGTCTTTCTGATGTCGTCCTGTGTGCCGTCATCTATCGACCACCCAAGTACCACAAAGACTTTATAACTGACTTTTCTGAATTTCTGGCTGAAATCCTGCCCAAATATGATCGTGTCCTTATTGTGGGTGATTTTAATATTCACACCTGCTGTCCAGACGAGCCGCTTTCCAGGAGCTTCCTGAATATAATCGACTCATTTAACTTTGTACAGTCTGTGTGTGGTTCTACACATGATCGCGGGCATACACTCGATTTAGTGCTCTCGTATGGTTTGTGTGTTTTTAATTTGGACATTTGCGACGCTGTGTTCTCTGATCACATGCCGATCTTGTTTGATATTCCCACGCAGTGTCCAGTTAAATTGTGCGCACCGCCCCAACGCTCTCGCATGTTTAATTCTTCGTCTCCTGCTCGGTTCACCTCTATTTTTTCGACTCTTTGTGATGATAATTCTGCAGCCTCTGTATGTCTGAATACTGAAGAGTTGGTTTCTGGGTTCAACTCTATTTGTTTACAAACACTGGACACGATCGCGCCTTTCAAATGCCGCCGCGCTAAAGCCACGCCTCAGCCCTGGTTGAATGACGTCACTCGGGCTGCCAGGCGCGTATGTAGAAGAGCAGAGAGAAAATGGAAAAAAGACAGGCTGCATGTGTCCTTTGCCATTTTTAAAGAAAGCCTGTTTTCCTTTCAGATGACTGTAAAAGCAGAAATGAATATATATCTATCTCAGATTATATCTTCTAACTGTAACAACCCCAGAGTTCTGTTTAAAACTATTAACACTGTCATTGATGCTCCCAAATCTGTTGGTTTTGATGCTTCTTTTGAATTCTGTGAAAATTGTCTCCATTTTTTCACTGACAAAATTGTGTCAACTAGAGCCAGTCTATCTCAGCCTTCATATGACCCTTCTGTTCCTCTGCATTTCTCTTCTGTTTTCCATCAGTTTGAGCCGGTGTCCTTTTCTTTTTTAAGTGACACAGTTACCGGTAGTCATATGAAGCCCTCTGGTTCTCCTGCAGATGCCTTCCCACCTCGCCTGTTTAAGGAGGTACTTGCTACTATTGGATCAAGTGTCCTTAACATTATCAATAGTAGCCTCTCTTCTGGAATAGTTCCAGTAGAGTTTAAACATGCAGTGGTACGACCTCTACTTAAAAAACCCAGCCTCGACCCCTCTCTCCTCTCTAACCTCAGACCTATCTCTAATCTTCCATACATTTCCAAAATATTAGAGAAGGTTGTCTACAGTCAGTTGTTGCCCTTCTTAGAGGATAATGCTATCACTGAGCTGTTCCAGTCCGGTTTTAAAGCCCTCCACAGCACAGAGTCAGCGCTTCTAAAAGTTTTTAACGATATCCTCCTGTCCACTGATTCTGGTAAATATGTTGTCCTGGTGCTTTTAGATCTGTCTGCTGCTTTCGACACCGTCGACCACGCCACCTTAATCACTCGTCTTGAGAACTGTGTGGGCATTAAGGGCGCCGCCCTCAACTGGTTCCGGTCGTACCTAACCGACAGGAGTTTTTGTGTAAAAGTAGACAGTTTTATGTCGTCCACAGCTCCTTTACCAAATGGGGTCCCCCAGGGCTCAATCCTTGCCCCAATTTTATTTGCGCTTTACCTTCTCCCCCTTGGTTCTATTTTTAGGAAGTACAGTATTGCATTTCATTTTTACGCCGATGATTGCCAGATTTATTTTCCCATGGCACAAAATAACACGGTTCAACATCTTATTGACTGCCTGCACGACATCAAAGTCTGGCTTTCAGCTAACTTCCTGAGCCTAAATGAAGATAAAACAGAAGTTATGTTGTTCGGTCCAAGTCGCTCTCCCTCCCCCAACGTTGACCTCGGCACTCTGACCCCGTATCTCAGCGACTGTGTCACAAACCTGGGGGTAAAGTTTGACTCAGATTTTAAATTCGAAAAACAAATCAGCAGCGTCGTTCAAAAAAGCTTTTATCAATTACGCCAAATAGCGAAAGTGAAACCGCTTCTATCAAGTCATGATCTTGAGAAATTAATCCACGCTTTTATCTCGACTCGTCTTGATTACTGTAATGCCCTGTATGTAGGCATTAGCCAGGCGTCCCTCGCCCGCCTGCAGCTCGTGCAGAACTCTGCTGCTCGTCTGCTAACACAGACCCGCAGACGTGAACACATCACCCCTATTTTAGCGTCCCTTCACTGGCTCCCTGTGCGTTACCGAATCAATTTTAAACTCCTTTTATTTGTTTTTAAATGTCTAAACAACCTCGCGCCAACCTATCTCTCCGACCTCCTTCAGCCTTACTGCCCCACCCGATCCTTAAGATCAGCCGATCAGCTGCTGTTGACGGTCCCTGACACAAGGCTGAAGCTTAGAGGTGACAGAGCTTTCGCCGTTGCTGCTCCCAAGCTCTGGAACGACCTACCCCTGAGTGTTAGACAAGCCTCCTCTCTTCCTGTTTTTAAATCTCTCTTATAAACATACTTTTATTCCATGGCTTTTAACACTGAGTGATATCCATCCTGCAATGGCGCCCCATAATACACCTGCTGTGAACCTTTTTTTTATGTTTTTATTAATTCTATTTTAATTATTTATTTTTTATCGTGTTCTGTTTGTGTTGTGTTGTGTTTGCTCGGTACTCGTTTTATCTTTTAACCTGTTCATTGTACAGCACTTTGGCTACCCCTGAGGTAAATTTTAAATGTGCTTTATAAATAAAGTTGATTTGATTTGATTTGATATATATATATATATATATATATATATAAATATATACATATACAGTATATATTTATATACATATATATATATATATATATACATATATGTGTGTGTATGTATACACATATATATATATATATATATATATATATATATATATATATATATATATATATATATATATATATATATATATATATATATATATATATATATAGGTAGATCACCACGACTTAGTCACTTGATACTGTAAGTAGCTCGCCTGCTGAAAAAGTGTGGGCACTCCTGGTGTACGCAATTTTACAGTTTTCACACGCTATTTAGCATGTGTTATTTGGGTCTTAGTCGATCCGGCCAATAGTGTTTCACATTCCGTATGCAAAATGAGCAGACTTGTAACCGTACAACCGAGTACCAATCTATGTTCATGGCATACGGTTTCACCCCTAATAATTATGCCGCTCTATCAGCCTGTTGCATGCACAGCAAAAAGCAGACTCATACTGTGCTGCACACCAGGACCAACACCAGGACACAGGAGTATGGTGGTGGACACACGTCTCCCGGACAAGAGCTTACTGAGTGATTGACACCGCCTCATTAGCTCAAGCAGAGGCAGCCCTCTTCATCCTCCACCTTCCTTACATCCTTCCCTTCATCAATCAGCTCTCCTCCAAGGATTAAAAACCCCCCAAATCCCTCAACTCATCCTACTCGTCCCCTCTTAGAGACTTTTTCCTGGTGGCTATTAAGATTCCCCTCCAGCGTCAGTGTTCCCGTGGTGATAGATAGTTACTCTCCAGCCTCACACTGTCACGGTGCCTTTAATGGCCCCCGCCGGTCGGTTGCCACAACACAAGCCGCCACCGCTGCCTCCTCGCCGGTTCTGCGTCAGCGATCAACATGGCTTGGACCCACTGAGGCTTTCTCCCCGGGGGGGAGATAAGGAAAATCAGCCAAACAGCAAAGAAAATATGAGAAGCAAAGGTTTAAAGAATTGATTTTTTACCAACAACACATCAAAACATGCCGCAATTCTCCATCCCTGCTTGCATTTACTTGAATATGCCAGGTAATAATACCTACAGATGTTGCTTTTTGACTTCTTCTTCTTCTTCTCGTCCAACTGCACAATGTACGAAATCACACACAAACAACAGAAAACTGAATTTGTTGCTGAACTCATTAATTGAGTGAATAACTTAGAAAACAGTGGTACCGGCTCACTACCCCCCTACTTCTCCTTTAATTCAGTTTCCCAATAATATTGTTTATACCAGTGTTTTTCCACTAGTGTGCCGTGAGATACAGTCCGTGTGCCGTGGGAGATGATCTAATTTCACCTATTTGGGTTAAAAATATTTTTTTTGAAAACTAGTAATTATAGTCCGCAAATGATGTGTTGTTGTTGAGTGTCGGTGCTGTCTAGAGCTCGGCAGAGTAACCGTGTAATACTCTTCCATATCAGTAGGTGGCAGCAGGTAGCTAATTGCTTTGTAGATGTCGGAAACAGCGGCAGGCAGTGTGAAGGTAAAAAGGTATCTAATGCTTAAACCAAAAATAAACAAAAGGTGAGTGCCCCTAAGAAAAGGCATTGGAGCTTAGGGAAGGCTATGCAGAAAACTAAAACTGAATTGGCTACAAAAGTAAACAAAAACAGAATGCTGGACGACAGCAAAGACTTACTGTGGAGCAAAGACGGCGTCCACAATGTACAACCGAACATGACATGACAATCAACAATGTCCACACAAAGAAGGATAAAAACAACTGAAATATTCCTGATTGCTAAAACAAAGTAGATGCGGGAAATATCGCTTAAAGGGAGACATGAAACTGCTACAGGAAAATACCAAAAAAAGAGAAAAAGCCACCAAAATAGGAGCGCAAGACAAGAACTAAACCACTACACACAGGAAAACACCAAAAAAGTCAGGGTGTGATTGACAGGTGGTGACATTACACCTACCGTATTTTCCGCACTATAAGGCGCACCTAAAAACCACAAATTTTCTCAAAAGCTGACAGTGCGCCTTATATATGGGTTAATATTAATATTAATTTTCATAAAGTTTCGGTCTCGCAACTACGGTAAACAGCCGCCATCTTTTTTCCCCGTAGAAGAAGAAGCGCGCGGTGCATGCTGGGATATGTGACGTTTCATTTCCATTTGTGTGTTTATGTAAAGACCCCAAAATGGCTCCTATTAAGTGTGTTGGCTGTCTAATTATAAATAATGCAGACGAGGCGTGTTAACTGAGTTCTCAACGTTTACTCACAGCGTGCTCATAACCACATTCTAACTGCCAGCATACAACAACGCTTCTCAGGGCTACCGCGCATGCTCGTCACTATCGTTGCATGCTGGGTAGTGTAGTTGTTATATTTGCTAGCTCATAACATCACATTAAGAGACACGCTTACGCGCTTAATTCAATACTCACCGTCATTCCGGGTGGATTGACAAAAGACCTCCAGCCGCTAGATATTGGTGTCAACAGGGCATTCGAAGCTAGACTGCTAACTGCGTGGGAACAGTGGATGACAGAAGGCGAACACACGTGACGTTCACCAAGACAGGGAGACAGGGAGACAGCGCCAGACGACATACGCCACTATCTGCCAGTGGATCGTAAATGCCTGGGCAGATATTTCGGTCACAACTGTGGTCCGAGCTTTCCGGAAGGCAGGATTCATGGAACTGCTGGACAACAGCGACACTGACTCCGATTACTTCGACGAGACGGAGCCGGCCATTTTGGATCCCACATTCGCCCAACTTTTCAATTCGGACACCGAAGGAGAAGAATTCGAGGGATTTATGAATGAAGAATAACTTCAGAAAGTGAGCGTTATGTTTATTTTGTGTGTTGTGACATTAATGTTCGAGCAACATTATGTTGCTATTGCTCTGCACTATTTTGAATTTTACTATGTTTGTGATTGCACATTTGCGTACATTTTGGGAGTGAACAGAGTTGTTAGAACGCTGGTTTTTGATATATTATTAAAGTTTGACTGACCTATCTGACTGTTTTTTTGACATTCCTTTAGCGCAGTTAGATGCGGCTTACAACACGGGGCGGCTTATAGGTGGACAAAGTTTTGAAATATGCCGTTCATTGAAGGCGCGGCTTATAACCCAGGGCGCCTTATGGTGCGGAAAATACGGTACTTTGAGACAAGAGCTATAGTGATGCATGCTTGGTTATGGTTTAAAGTCATATCCAACAATCGCGACAACGACTTTTTACTGTCAACTGAGTTTCATTTTTTAATGATTTCTGCTAGTGGTGTGCCTCTGCATTTTTTCAACGCAGAAAATGTGCCTTGGCTCAAAAAAGGTTGAAAAACATTTGTTTTTACGACCTCGGTTATAGGTCCGTCAAACATAACACGTAATAAACTTGCTCCATTTTCCTGCATGTCATTTTGTGGGCTCAAGTGCACAAACAAAGAATTCCACACACATTGCGCTCTTTTCAATTTAACCTCTTAAGGCCCAAGCTGTTTGTTTACATGCTTTTTTTAATTTCTCTTTGCTATTTGGGCTTATTGGACCCTAATTAAAATAAAAACTAAGAATCATCTTTTGATATGATGTACTTAGTCCATAAGTAACAAACGTGTACTTCATGTTTAGTGACATGCTAATTCTTATTTTTACACCTTTTTTTTTTCAAATTCCATTGTATGTTATACTCTTCTGACACCACCAGATGGCAGTATAAGTGTCCACATAAGCGGCCATAAGACCCCAATTCAGTAGTGTACACAATTTTGGAAATAAAAGCTAAAAGGTGCTGTCCACGCATGTGGCCAACTAAGATCTTTAGAGGTTTAATATACAGTATTTTTCGGACTATAAGGCGCACTTAAAATCCTTTCATTTTCTCAAACATCGACAGTGCGCCTTATAACCCTGTGCGCCTAATGTTAAAAGTTAAAGTTAAAGTACCAATGATTGTCACACACACTAGGTGTAGCAAAATTATTCTCTGCATTTGACCCATCACCCTTGATCACCCCCTGGGAGGTAAGGGGAGCAGTGGGCAGCAGCAGTGGCCGCGCCCGGGAATCATTTTGGTGATTTAACCCCTAATTCCAACCCTTGATGCTGAGTGCCAAGCAGGGAGGTAATGGGTCCCATTTTTATAGTCTTTGGTATGACTCGGCCGGGGTTTGAACTCACAACCTACCGATCTCAGGGCGGACACTCTAACCACTAGGCCACTGAGTACGGCATGATTCTGGTTGTGCTTACCGACCTCGGAGCAATTTTATTTGGTACATGCTGTAATAAGTGTGACCAGTAGATGACAGTCATACATAAGAGATACGTGTAGACTGCAATATGATGGCAGTAAACAACACCAAAACTTTTAAATGTTCCATTGAGAATATAAAACATTACACATGGCGCTCAAAAATCTGTCAAAATGTTTTTAGTACGACTTCGGTAAGCTATGAAGCCGCACCGCTTGATGGATTGTACTGTGCTTCAACATACCAGTATTATTATGGAGAGTACAATATCTCACTAAAAAGTCACATGTTTACTTTAATACTCCTTAAATTGTTTAATTTTTTAGCATTTTTGGGGTTTAACAATTTATTTTGCTCACACTCGCGTCACAAAAAGCAGAGTTTCGCCCTTTGAAAACGAAACAAGCACTTTAAAGGCAAACAGAAATGTAACAAAAAACAAAAAGAACAAAAAAGGTAAATCGTTGGTTTCAGTTAGTGCCTTGATATTAAGTCAGTGCCTGCAGTAACGTCAGAGAGAGTTTGTATGGAAGAATTGACATTTAACCCCATTACACATTTTTGAGTTAAACCAGGTCAAAGACCTCCCGGATGGACTAAAATTATAATTGATAAGCTTTAAAATGTCCTCCCGGCATACTTGCCAACCCTCCCGAATTTTCCCGGAGACTCCCGAAATTCAGCGCCTCTCCCGAAATACTCCCGGGACAAATATTCTCCCGAAAATCTCCCGATTTTCAGCCGGAGCTGGAGGCCACGCCCCCTCCAGCTCCATGCAGACCTGAGTGAGGACAGCCTTTTTTTCACTACGGGAGGACAACAGGGTGACAAGAACTGAATCATCCAGACTAGAGATAAATTGTATTATTATGTTTATCTTACCTAAAAATAAATATATTGAGATAGGCTCCAGCGACCCCCGCCACCCCGAAGGGAATAAGCGGTAGAAAATGGATGGATGGATGGATGGAATAAAAAAAAATAAAAAAAATCAATTTTTACTATATTTTGCTAAAAACATCAAAATTAATTGTATTTTTATTTGTATTTTTTCCTGACTCCTTATTACATCCAGCCATAGAATTATACATTAAAATAAACATATTTGAAATAATTAATTTTAAATTATCATAATTCATTTAAAATTACCATATTTAATTATTAAAATAATTGCTTGTTTATCAACAACTTTAGCATTTTATTCATTACATTTTGAAGCGCTCAGAAGCCAAGTTATGTTATATTCCTTAATATTTATTTATGCAAGTTTGAAGTATCAATTATCTAACCACAGTTTTGTTTGCATATTTTCAGGATGTAGAGATATATATATATATATATATATATATATATATATATATATATATATATATATATATATATATATATATATATATATATATATATATATATATATATATATGTATGAAATACTTGACTTGGTGAATTCTGTCAATATACTCCTCCCCTCTTACCACGCCCCCAACCACACCCTGCCCCACCCCCACCCCCCACCTCCCGAAATCGGAGGTCTCAAGGTTGGCAAGTATGCCTCCCGGAGAAGTGTGAGTGTGAATTATATTTATATAGCGCTTTTCTCTAGTGACTCAAAGCGCTTTACATTGTGAAACCCAATATCTAAGTTGCATTTAAACCAGTGTGGGTGGCACTGGGAGCAGGTGGGTAAAGTGTCTTGACCGATGACACAACGGCAGTGACGGAAGCGGGGATCGAACCGGGAACCCTCAAGTTGCTGGCACGGCCACTTTACCAACCGAGCCACACAGCCCCAAAGTGGAAGCTACTTCAAAGTGTATTCTACCACGTCCTCTATGTGTAAAAGCCATCCATCCATCCATCCATTTTCTACCGCCAATAATAATAATTACAGCCACTGTTTCAGCTCCAGTACCACTTTACCTCTGAAGGTGGACAAATGTCAGTCAACTATCAAACCCCAATCTGTGCACACAAAAAGCAACACTGAAAATAAAAATGGACTTACAGGCTCTGTAAAAGGGGTTAATGTTGCACATGTGAATTGAAGCTCTGTATTAAAGGGGAACATTATCACCAGACCTATGTAAGCGTCAATATATACCTTGATGTTGCAGAAAAAAGACCATATATTTTTTTAACCGATTTCCGAACTCTAAATGGGTGAATTTTGGCGAATTAAACGCCTTTCTATTATTCGCTCTCGGAGCAAAGCACATCGGGAAGCAATCCGCCATTGTCTCAAACACCTAGTCAAATCAGCTCTGTTATTTTCCGTTTTTTCGACTGTTTTCCGTACCTTGGAGACATCATGCCTCGTCGGTGTGTTGTCGGAGGGTGTAACAACACGAACAGGGACGGATTCAAGTTGCACCAGTGGCCCAAAGATGCGAAAGTGGCAAGAAATTGGACGTTTGTTCCGCACACTTTACCGACGAAAACTATGCTACGACAGAGATGGCAAGAATGTGTGGATATCCTGCGACACTCAAAGCAGATGCATTTCCAACGATAAAGTCAAAGAAATCTGCCGCCAGACCCCCATTGAATCTGCCGGAGTGTGTGAGCAATTCAGGGACAAAGGACCTCGGTAGCACGGCAAGCAATGGCGGCAGTTTGTTCCCGCAGACGAGCGAGCTAAACCCCCTGGATGTCTTGTCTCACACCGTCCCTTATGCCACCGAAGATGATCAAGAGAAGAATATCGACCCTAGCTTCCCTGGCCTGCTGACATCAACTCCAAAACTGGACAGATCAGCTTTCAGGAAAAGAGAGCGGATGAGGGTATGTCTACAGAATATATTAATTGATGAAAATTGGGCTGTCTGCACTCTCAAAGTGCATGTTGTTGCCAAATGTATTTCATATGCTGTAAACCTAGTTCATAGTTGTTAGTTTCCTTTAATGCCAAACAAACACATACCAATCGTTGGTTAGAAGGCGATGGTCGAATTCGTCCTCGCTTTCTCCCGTGTCGCTGGCTGCCGTGTCGTTTTTGTCGGTTTCGCTTGCATACGGTTCAAACCGATATGGCTCAATAGCTTCAGTTTCTTCTTCAATTTCGTTTTCGCTACCTGCCTCCACACTACAACCATCCGTTTCAATACATGCGTAATCTGTTGAATCGCTTAAGCCACTGAAATCCGAGTCTGAATCCGAGCTAATGTCGCTATAGCTTGCTGTTCTATGCGCCATGTTTGTTTGTATTGGCATCACTGTGTGACGTCACAGGAAAATGGACGGGTGTATATAACGATGGTTAAAATCAGGCACTTTGAAGCTTTTTTTTAGGGATATTGCGTGATGGGTAAAATTTTGAAAACAACTTCGAAAAATAAAATAAGCCACTGGTAACTGATTTTTAAAGGTTTTAACCCTTCTGAAATTGAGATAATGTTCCCCTTTAAATATAAAGTAGAACAGGACAAGAAAAACATCACAGCCTACATTGTGTTTTTGAGAACCTCTTGAAAGAATTCCCATCCATTCCTTCCCAACATGGATTTTAAAAGCAGCACTGTCATCTGGTGGGGCACTTCCCCATGTGCCCCAAAATGTGGCAAGAAATTGGACGTTTGTTCCGCACACTTTACCGACGAAAGCTATGCTACGACAGAGATGGCAAGAATGTGTGGATATCCTGCGACACTCAAAGCAGATGCATTTCCAACGATAAACTCAAAGAAATCTGCTGCCAGACCCCCATTGAATCTGCCGGAGTGTGTGAGCAATTCAGGGACAATGGACCCGCAGACGAGCGAGCTAAATCCCCTGGATGTCTTGGCTCACACCGACCCTAGCTTCCCTGGCCTGCTGACATGAGGGTATGTCTACAGAATATATTAATTGATGAAAACTGGGCTGTCTGCACTCTCAAAGTGCATGTTGTTGCCAAATGTATTTCATATGCTGTAAACCTAGTTCCTAGTTGTTAGTTTCCTTTAATGCCAAATAAACACATACCAATCGTTGGTTAGAAGGCGATCACCAAATTCGTCCTCGCTTTCTCCCGTGTCGCTGGCTGTCGTGTCGTTTTCGTTGGTTTCGCTTGCATACGGTTCAAACCGATATGGCTCAATAGCTTCAGTTTCTTCTTCAATTTCGTTTTCGCTACCTGCCTCCACACTACAACCATCCGTTTCAATACATGCGTAATCTGTTGAATCGCTTAAGCCGCTGAAATCCGAGTCTGAATCCGAGCTAATGTCGCTTTAGCTTGCTGTTCTATGCGCCATGTTTGTTTGTGTTGGCTTCACTATGTGACGTCACAGGAAAATGGACGGGTGTATATAACGATGGTTAAAATCAGGCACTTTGAAGCTTTTTTTTAGGGATATTGCGTGATGGGTAAAAGTTTGAAAAAAACTTCGACAAATATAATAAGCCACTGGGAACTGATTTTTAATGGTTTTAACCATTCTGAAATTGTGATAATGTTCCCCTTTAAGGACAAACAATAAGAAACATATGTTTAATGTACCCTAAGATTTTTTGTTAAAATAAAGCCAAAAATGCCATTTTTTGTGGTCCCCTTTATTTAGAAAAGTATGGAAAAGTATCAAAATACATTTTGGTACCGGTACCAAAATATTGGTATCGGGACAACCCTACACTGTACTGTACGGTCTCCCCTTTGCTGGGTCCTGTGTGAAAGGAACAGTCACATAAATACCGGCTGTACTGCTGAAATCTTGCAGGTTTTCTGCGTGAAAGAGGCTATGATGCAATTTCATCAACATATCTTGATGTCAAAAACACACGCTCACGCAAATACACAAACGTATACTTCCATATATTGCGGATCACAGGGTTAATCTTAATTGTACAAGCGGAGTAGGTGTGCATGCATAAAGTATATATCTTCTTTACACAACCTCGTCAAATGAAAGGTCACCGTACTGCAGCTACTTCACACACACACACACACACACACACACACACACACACACACACACACACCCACACACACACACACACACACACACACACACACACACACACACACACACACACACACACAGAGGTCAAAGGTGAGTCTGCTTTACCTCTATGTTTCTCAGACCCATGCAGGTCCCAAGGTATACAACTAGGTCTTGGCATCTTGTCGGCGCGTAACACAAAGTCCATGTCCGCCCTTCCACGCCACTACAGTGTTGAGCCACTCATAGTGTGTGTGTGTGTGTGTGTGTGTGTGTGTGTGGCATGGGTTTACAGTGGTGTGCACAGATGTGCTACAGATTAGCACAGACATCAGCCCACAGCATCACTTTCATCCCTACTCTCCTCTACTTCTTGCCTCATAAAGCCCCAACTAAAGCTTAGCCTCCGCACGGTACCGCCCACAAACCTGCCGGTTGCTCCGCCCATCACCACATGGGACACTATAAATCAGAATATAATCACGTACTAGTAAAGTATAACATGTTATATCATGTACAGTATGTTGGTAAACAATTGATCTTAATGTTTTATGTCTAATAATATGAATTTTACTACCTATATTCCATCCATCCACTTTCTACTGCTTGTCCCTTTTGGGGTTGCGGGGAGGGTCGGAGCCCAAGACCCAACCTCCGGACTGATGATTTTAGGTTGTCCTGAAGAATTTGGAGGTAATCCTCCTTTTTCATTGTCCCATTTACTCTCTGACATCACATGGACAAAGATAAGACCTTCTGGAGGAAAGTTCTGTGGTCAGATGAAACAAAAATTGAGCTGTTTGGCCACAATACCCAGCATAATGTTTGGAGGAGAAAAGGTGAGGCCTTTAATCCCAGGAACACCACTCCTACCGTCAAGCATGGTGGTTTTAGTATATTGCTCTGGGCCTGTTTTGCTGCCAATGGAACTGGTGCTTTACAGAGAGTAAATGGGACAATGAACAAATTCTTCAGGACAACCTAAAATCATCAGCCCGGAGGTTGGGTCTTGGGCGCAGTTGGGTGTTCCAACAGGACAATGACCCACAAACACACGTCAAAAATGGTAAAGGAATGGCTAAATCAGGCTAGAATTAAGGTTTTAGAATGGCCTTCCCAAAGTCCTGACTTAAATGTGTGGACAATGCTGATGAAACAAGTCCATGTCAGAAAACCAACACATTTAGCTGAACTGCACCAATTTTGTCAAGAGGAGTGGTCAAAAATTCAACCAGAAGCTTGTGGATGGCTACCAAAAGTGCCTTATTGCAGTGAAACTTGACCAAGGGACATGTAACCAAATATTAACATTGCTGTATGTATACTTTTGACCCGGCAGATTTGCTCACATTTTCAGTAGACCCATAATAAATTCATAAAAGAACCAAACTTCATGAATGTTTTTTGTGACCAACAAGTATGTGCTCCAATCACTCTATCACAAAAAAATAAGAGTTGTAGAAATTACTGGAAACTCAAGACAGCCATGACATTATGTTCTTTACAAGTGTATGTATACTTTTGACCACGACTGTATATTATATAAAAAATAATAATATTGCTAAAATAATATTTATGTCAGGCAAGTTATTATAATGTCTGAAAATATAATACCACAGAAATATTACTTTAAAAAATTACTACTACCTAATTATAAATAAATAAATAAATAAACACTAGAAAATTAGTATTACATTTCAAAATAAATAAAAATACTATACATACAAATATATTAAAAAAATAAAATAATAATAATAATAATATTTGTTGAAATATTTGTCAGGCAAGTTATTATAATGTCTGAAAATATAATACCACACAAATATTACTTTAAAATGATGATACTGGCATACTTTGGGTTAGCCTATTCAGCTATAAAGAAATACCCTATATACCGTACATAAATATTATATGAAATAGTATAGATTTGTTTAGTTTTTTATAATAACAAATATAAATGAAAAACAGTATATTACTACTACTTAATTGCCAAATAACACTAGAAAATTAGTATTACTATTTAAAAATAATTACTATACATACATATATAAAAAATAAAAACAAATTAATAATAATATTAATTGTTAAAATAATAAATATGCCAGGCAAGTTATTATAATGTCTGAAAATATAATACCACACAAATATTACTTTAAAATGATGATACTGGCATACTTTGGGTTAGCCTATTCAGCTATAAAGAAATACTCTATATACAGTACATAATTATATGAAATAGTATAGATTTGTTTATTTTTATAATAAAAAATATAAATGAAAAACAGTATATTACTACTACCTATTTGACAAATAACACTAGAAAATTAGTATTACTATTTAAAAATAAATAAATACTATACATAGATATATTATATAAAAAATAAAAACAAATTAATAATAATATTAATTGTTAAAATAATAATTATGTCAGGCAAGTTATTATAATGTCTGATAATAAAAATACCACACAACTATTACTTTAAAATGATGATACTGGCATACTTTGGGTTAGCCTATTCAGCTATAAAGAAATACTCTATATACCGCACATAAATATTATATGAAATAGTATAGATTTGTTTATTTTTATAATAAAAAATATAAATGAAAAACAGTATATTACTACTACCTATTTGACGAATAACACTAGAAAATTAATATTACTATTTAAAAATAAATAAAGTGTGTGTATATATATATATATATATATATATATATATATATATATATATATATATATATATATATATATATATATATACATACACACTGTATATAGAGTATTTCTTTATAGCTGAATTGGCTAACCCAAGTATGCCACTATCATTTTAAAGTAATATTTGTGTGAATTATATTTTCAGACATTATAATAACTTACCTGACATAATTATTTTACCAATTAATATTATTATTAATTATTTTTTGTATAATATGTGTGTGTGTATATATATATATATATATATATATATATATATATATATATATATATATATATATATATTCAGCTATAAAGAAATACTCTATATACAGTACATACATATATGAAATAATAGAGGGTTTTTTTTATAATAATAAATATAAATGAAAAACAGTATATTACTACTACTTAATTGCCAAATAACACTAGAAAATTAGTATTACTATTTTAAAATAAATAAATACTATACATACATATATATATAAAAAAAAAAAAATATATATATATATATATATATATTAATTGTTAAATTAATAATTATGTCGGGCAAGTTATTATAATGTCTGAAAATATAATACCACACAAATATTCCTTTAAAATGATGATACTGGCATACTTTGGGTTAGCCTATTCAGCTAAAAAGAAATACCCTATATACAGTACATACATATTATATGAAATAGTATAGATTTGTTTTGTTTTTATAATAACAAATATAAATGAAAAACAGTATATTACTACTACTTAATTGCCAAATAACACTGGAAAAGTAGTATTACTATTTAAAAATAAATACTATACATACACATATTACATAAAAAATAATTAATCATATTAATTGTTGAAATCATTATGTCAGGCAAGTTATCATAATGTCTGAAAATATAATACCACATAAATATTACTTTAAAATGATGATACTGGCATACTTTGGGTTAGCCTATTCAGCTATAAAGAAATACTCTATATACCGTACATAAATATTATATGAAATAGTATAGATTTGTTTATTTTTATAATAAAACATTTAAATGAAAAACAGTATATTACTACTACCTATTTGACAAATAACACTAGAAAATTAGTATTACTATTTAAAAATAAATAAATACTATACATAGATATATTATATAAAAAATAAAAACAAATTAATAATAATATTAATTGTTAAAATAATAATTATGTCAGGCAAGTTATTATAATGTCTGAAAATATAATACCACACAAATATTACTTTAAAATGATGATACTGGCATACTTTGGGTTAGCCTATTCAGCTATAAAGAAATACCCTATATACAGTACATACATATTATATGAAATAGTATAGATTTTTTTTTTTTATAATAACAAATATAAATGAAAAACAGTTTATTACTACTACTTAATTGCCAAATAACACTAGAAAATTAGTATTACTATTTAAAAATAAATAAATACTATACCTACACATATTACATAAAAAATAATTAATCAAATTAATTGTTAAAATCATTATGTCAGGCAAGTTATTATGTCTGAAACCATAATACCACACAAATATTACTTTAAATTGATGATACTGGCATTCTTTGGGTTAGCCTATTCAGCTATAAAGAAATACTCTGTATACCGTACATAAATATTATATGAAATAGTATAGATTTGTTTATTTTTATAATAAAAAATTTAAATGAAAAACAGTGTATTACTACTACCTATTTGACAAATAACACTAGAAAATTAGTATTACTATTTAAAAATAAATAAATACTATACATAGATATAATATATAAAAAATAAAAACAAATTATTAATAATATTAATTGTTAAAATAATAATTATGTCAGGCAAGTTATTATAATGTCTGATAATAAAAATACCACAAAACTATTACTTTAAAATGATGATACTGGCATACTTTGGGTTAGCCTATTCAGCTATAAAGAAATACTCTATATACCGCACATAAATATTATATGAAATAGTATAGATTTGTTTATTTTTATAATAAAAAATATAAATGAAAAACAGTATATTACTACTACCTATTTGACGAATAACACTAGAAAATTAATATTACTATTTAAAAATAAATAAAGTGTGTGTGTGTGTATATATATATATATATATATATATATATATATATATATATATATATATATATATATACATACACACACACATATATTATATAAAAAATAATTAATAATAATATTAATTGTTAAAATAATTATGTCAGGTAAGTTATTATAATGTCTGAAAATATAATTCACACAAATATTCCTTTAAAATGATAGTGGCATACTTTGGGTTAGCCAATTCAGCTATAAAGAAATACTCTATATACAGTACATACATATATGAAATAGTCGAAGATTTTTTTTTTATAATAAAAAATATAAATGAAAAACAGTATATTACTACTACTTAATTGCCAAATAACACTAGAAAATTAGTATTACTATTTTAAAATAAATAAATACCATACATACATATATATATAAAAAATAAAAAATAATTAATAATAATATTAATTGTTAAAATAATAATTATGTCAGGCAAGCTATTATAATGTCTGAAAATATAATACCACACAAATATAACTTTAAAATTATGATACTGGCATACTTTGGGTTAGCCTATTCAGCTATAAAGAAATACTCTATATACAGTACATACATATTATATGAAATATTATAGATTTGTTTATTTTTATAATAAAAAAATATAAATAAAACAAAAATATTTGCACAACCCCTTAGACTGA
This sequence comes from Nerophis lumbriciformis, assembly GCF_033978685.3. NCBI lineage: Eukaryota > Metazoa > Chordata > Actinopteri > Syngnathiformes > Syngnathidae > Nerophis > Nerophis lumbriciformis. Next base: position 52,930,057 of record NC_084550.2, on the reverse strand, counting down.
GAATATGATGTCTCCTCATGTGTCTAAAAAAGAGGCTAATAGTAAAAAAAGAGCCGA
>NC_084550.2:52922500-52925000 GCF_033978685.3 Nerophis lumbriciformis | reverse complement strand
TTTAAAACGCCGCTATGTACACGGACGTAGGGAGAAGTACAGAGCGCCAATAAACCTTAAAGGCACGTAATATCTACGGCCTTTCACACACACAAGTGAATGCAAAGCATACTTGGTCAACAGCCATACAGGTCACACTGAGGGTGGCCGTATAAACAACCTTAACACTGTTACAAATATGCGCCACACTGTGAACCCACACCAAACAAGAATGACAAACACATTTCGGGAGAACATTCCCACCGTAACACAACATAAACACAACAGAACAAATACCCACAAGCCCTTGCAGCACTAACTCTTCCGGGACGCTACAATATACACCTCACCGCCCACCTCAACCTCCTCATGCTCTCTCAGGGAGAGCATGTCCCAAATTCCAAGTTGCTGTTTTGAGGCATGTTAAAAAAAAATAATGCACTTTGTGACTTCAATAATAAATATAGCAGTGCCATGTTGGCATTTTTTTCCATAACTTGAGTTGATTTTTTTTGGAAAACCTTGTTACATTGTTTAATGCATCCAGCGGGGCATCACAACAAAATTAGGCAGAATAATGTGTTAATCCTACATCGGTTGATATCGGAATCGGTAATTAAGAGTTGGACAATATCGGCAAAAAAGCCATTATCGGACATCTCTACTTGTAATCATCGGCATATTAGATGGAATTTTTACATTGCTTTATTTTTGCTCGGTTTATGCGTGAAGGGACGCTTACGCTTCTCTCGAAACTTTGCCCAACTTGTAATTGTCCAACCTTTGGGCGCCGGCACAGTCTGCCACGACAGTTGGCTGCGGAGCCACCGATGCGGCTGAAAGCCCCACGTACGCCCCTCGCTGTAATAACAACATAATGATGCTCCTGTTTGGATGGCGAGGAGGGGTGTGCTTTATGGACTGACCCCGGCAATCAATTCAGCAGCATGCTGAGTCTATTAATGGACATCTCGTCCCCTCCTGTCTCATAAGCCACCTTACGTCCGCAGGGCTCCACTGCAGCCCTGCGGCACGCACACACACACACACACACACACACACACACACACACACACACACACACACACACACACACACACACACACACACACACACACACACACACACACACACATTGATTCCATAAAGGGAGGAGGGCTGTAATAGAGTCGTTTTAAGCTGCTGACAACACAGCGGCCATTAAAAAAAATGTATCATCACAATTTGTGCGGCCGTTAAGAGTCCTGCACACAACACTTTCTTCTCAAGAGCGCGGGATAAAGGGCGGGAAAAGGCGGATTGGCCCGGAGGAGGATTCATTAGTGGTTTGGGAGAACGTTCCCAAACAGAAAGTAGCCAGTCGACTGTCTTGCGGCGGGGGAAAGCCCCCGAATCTGAAACCTCCGCCCGAGAGAAAGGAAGAAAGAAAATGCACTTCAAGTTTTGGTGGCCATGTTGAATGGAAGTCATTGTTCAGCAGCCAGGATGGAAGATTCCATGGCTTGGAAACCAACAAGTGATGGTGTGTTCACTACATGAAAAACAGAACCTTACAAAGGAGTATTAGGTCATACATGCAAAGACATAATAGCTAATCACAGGTATGTGTAATATGGAACGGATCCTCCTGGTAGGGGTGTATCCCTTTATGGAGTAAAATAAGCACTCATCTGATTGAGGAGTCAGAGTGTTACAACCTGGCATTTACACATTGTGTGGCGTTGGAGTTGTCCGACTTTTTGTGTGGTCATAAACGCAACACTGGCTAAGTGCCATGAGTGCGTGTGTTGGCGCAGGTGAGACAGAGCTAGCGGCTTCTGTTGATATGACGGATGACAAAGTTGGTTTAAGCCTGCTTTTTATGGCAGAAAATGACCAGTTTTTATAGATAAAAGTTTTTTTACTCATGTTTTTGGTGTGGTTTTTGCTCAATAAAGTGATTGATGGAATTCCTGTCCGTTGTCAAGACGTGGACTATGGTGTGTTTGTTTTCCCGAGATGCAAGTAAAGCTGGACTGGTCATGGCGTGAAGGTGAATACATATTTATTTAAAACACTAACAAACTACAAAAAAAGGAAGCAAACAAAAGGCGCGCACTAGGCCTTTGCCAAGGGCCACTTGGGGTAACCATACTTGCCAACCAACGTTCCCTCTAAGGCAGTGACGTGCAGTCACTAGAGGCAGGTGAGGCGGGGCCTCACCTGCCATCATGGAAAGAAAAAAAATGTAAAAAGAAAAACATTTTATTAAATTGTTATATGTATCCAGTGATTATACTATAAAATTATTTTCCATTTAACTTCACCAGTTTGGATTATTTTTATTTAAAATCGCTGAATGTTCACATTTGCCGTTCAAATACTGAGAAGAGACGGTGCGGTGATCAGCAGCCTGTTGAGGCACGTCACTCAGTTGTGCCTCACCATCGGCTAACTGCTGGCCTGCTGTGCAGTGAGACCGTATTGCTATATGAATTATATTATACATTTCCATAGTTTAGTTAGCTGAGGTATATAATGT
>NC_084550.2:52765000-52917500 GCF_033978685.3 Nerophis lumbriciformis | reverse complement strand
TTGCAGCCGTTTTATGATCGCTCAGCACAAGAAATACTTTACACACATACAGTTGTTGACAAAATACACTGTACATTATATACCTCAGCTAACTAAGCTATGGAAATGTATAATATAGTTCATATAGCAATACGGTCTCACTGCACAGCAGACCAGCAGTTAGCCGAGTCATTGCGCAATCCATGTTGCGGCACTGAGTGACGTGCCTCAACTGGCTGCTGTTCACCGCACCGTCTCTTCTCAGTATTTGAACGGCAAATGTGAAAATTCAGCGATTTTGAATAAAAATAATCTAAAACTGGTGAAGTTAAATGGAAAATAACTTTATAGTATAATCACTGGATACATATAACAATTTAATTTTTTTTTTTTCTTTTTACATTTTTTTTCTTTCCATGATGGCAGGTGAGGCCCCGCCTCACCTGCCTCTAGTGACTGCACGTCACTGATATATATATATATATATATATATATATATATATATATATATATATATATATATATATATATATATATATATATATATATATATATATATCACCAAAATAGGTTTGATGAAACTATTAAAACTAGGGTCGCTAATGTCTGCAGTACATACAGTATGTGTCACAATGAAGCAGCAGTAGAAGAAGAGTACTCATTCATTCCTCTTAAAAAATAGAAATAGATTGCGAAAATTAGACTTTTAACAGCGACTGGAGAGTATGGATTTATTGAGAATGCAGTGGGAAAGCCGTTGTGTTTATTTTGCAGTGAAGTAAATGCAGTCTCGAAGGAATAAAACCTGTGGAGGCACTTTCTGACGAAAAATCCAAATTTAGATGAGTCCTTGGGCTCTTAAAACTCGGGCCCTTTTCATTATGTAGTTCAATAGCTTTGTTGTACATGTATCAAAGCTATTTTGAAAGAATTGCAGCAGCTAACAATTTTAGTTTTAGGTCAAATGTTGTGACTTTTTAATCCGGCAGATGGCAGATAACCATTAGGAAACACTAACATAGTATCAATGCGGTGTCGATACAGGTAGTGAGTGTGCCAAACACTCACTGAAGCTTCATTCAGACCCCACCTTAGGCAGAGCATATTAATACATATTCAAATAAGACAAATACTTGCTAAAGAAAGTGCCTTAATTAATTAAACGTTTCCTTGCTTTAGCACTTTCATTCATTTACAATGCATTGCCATTTTTAAATTCAATTTGGGATTAAAGAGATTAAAAATGTTTACGTTCTAGCGTCTTTATTTTCAGGGCGCCTGCAGATTCAGAGGCAAAACCAAAACCTGACGTTAATGAATTTGTCTTGCTTCTTGTCACATCCTCTTATGCATTGCTTAATCGGAGTTACTGCAATTTTTTCTCGGTTTTAAAACAGAAAAGAAAAGAGCAAACGACTCGTGCACACGATCTTTGTGCGGAACATCTGCTTCAAGGTCTCAATTGAAGCAGACATTTACTTCCAAATGTGACATACGTTTCCAGGAATGCATATACACAACTCTACTGTGTGACGTGTGTGGTGTGTGTGTGTGTGTGTGTGTGTGTGTGTTCTTGTATTTCCACCCTTCTTGAGGCATCAACAAGGAAAAGTACCTTCCATATGAGGACCGGTGAACAAGTTAGGACTGAAATGATGGTCCCAATACGGAAAACCATTGCATCTAATAGAGAGCCAAATACTGGAGTCCGTGAACATTGCTCCAAAGTCGGGATTTTTTGTTGATTTAATGTGCATACAAAAGTCAACATTGACAGGTGCAAAGGCAGCAATATATGATAAAACAAGATGGCAGCTAAAGAAGGACTTCCCTATTCATCCCCGAAAAAACCTGCCAGGTGAACAGATTTTACGACTTCCGGTGCTGACGCAAGACAACCCGGTATGTGACCATAGGATGAACAAATACACTACGGTACTAAGACTATGGTGACCATTAACAGTTAACTTCTACAACTGTGTTGCCCAAAGTGCGGCACAGGGGCCATCTGTGGTCCGTGACTCCTTTGTCATCGGCCTTAAGCACATTGCCAAAAACAAAAAAAATAGAGATATTATTTGCACCCCTGGTGGTGAAATCTATCAAAATTATGGTGGTCTCAAAAAGGAGGGATTTTTAAAATTGACTGTGTGTCGGTTTTAAAAGTCAACATATGAAATAACAAGTGTGTGTAAGAAAGTGAAATGCGCCCCCTTTGGCCAAAATTAATTAAAACAATTGAATAAATATGTGTATAGAGACATACTGTAATAACGAAGTAAATAATGAAGATTAAAAACCAATTAAATAAAAATAAATAACTTACCTTTTTTATATTTACATAGTATGTATATATTATTAATGTTGTAAATACAAATCTTAAATATATCTAGAAAGGGTGGTCCTAAAGAGGTAGGCATTTTTTCGGAGGTCTCAAGAAGGTAACAAATACAAGAATATGTGCGTGTGTGTGTGTGTGTGTGTGTGTGTGTGTGTGTGTGTGTGTGTGTGTGTCAGCGGGCACTTACTATTTAACTGATAAATATTTGTGTAAAAGCCTCTTCAGTGGAAGAAAACAGTGAAGCCGAGCTTTTTGGTGTTAATGCACACACACAAAATGAGCCCATTGCATGTTCAATGTCAACACGCAATGCACGCGAGACACAGGAAGTTGACCATGAAACACAAACACAAACATTACAAAGTGCCACTTTGGGTGAAAACACATCGACGTGTTCGGCTATGCACAAGCAACCTGGTAAAAATGAATGTTGGACAAGCACGGATAAAAACCTGCAATCATTGGCGATGTCACTTTATAATGAAACATTACCCACATTCACTGCAGGTTTGCAAGGACAGAAAAACAATAAAGAGCTGACCATCGACAGACTTGGATGTCCTCCACACACTTTAAGGGACAAATAGCACAAATGAACTTGACCGCAAAAAAGAGTGGCGTACGAAAACAAAGGCAGCACAGTATTAGCGTCAAGGCAACACTAATATCGAAAGTAACGCTTTTTTAGGTTAAAGTTAATGTTTTTAAGCTTGTATATCCTAATTTTTACACAATATCTACAAAATACATTATTTTTAAGGTCCGCTATTATAGCAAGTGAAAGTACTGAAAGTTATCCTTGTTGTACATTGATCCATATTTATTTTCTTGTTTTCTTTAATAATAAGGATACACTGTTATGCAGACACATTACACTATTTATAGTCATGGCAAAGAGTGTGGGGGGTGGGGGGGTGTCGGCTCAAAATGTATTATTCTTTTTGGGGAGTGGGCATAACAGAAAATATTTAAAAGCACTGCTTTAAAGCTACGGACACACAAAAGTAGAGTTAAAGAAAACCATGTTTAACTAGATGAGGCAATTCCTGAAGGAATTGTGTGTGAATGCTCCAATGCTGAAGTTGAACTGCAATGCTGACAGAATGTAGTATGAATGTAAGAATAGTTGGAATGTTAAAATGATTTGAATGTTGAAGAGTTTGAATTTCCAGGAAAATCGGAATTTGGTTTGGAAGTTGGGAAAATGTTAGTTTGAATGTCCAGGATGAGTGGAATGTGTTGATGTTGGAATGGTTTGAATAGGTTGAGAAATGTGGGAATGGTGCAACTTGGAAAAATGTCCCATTCATTTCAATGGGAACTTCATGGAAATTTGAGAATTTGGGGAAAAGCGGGATTTAAAAAAAATATGATTAGGAGCATGAATGTCCTGAATGAGATGAATTGGTTGGTGTTGGAATTGTTTAAATCGGGCAAGAAATGTTGAAGTAGTAGTTGGTATTAGAGAATTTCGGGAAAATCGGGAATTTTTTTGAACTTGGAAAAAGGGAAGTTTGAATTTCTAGAATGGTGGAATGGTTTTAATGGGTAGATGAATGTGGGAATTGTGGAAGTTTGAAAAATGGTCAATTCATTTTGAAATGCGGAAAATGGAATTACGGGAAATCCAGGAATTTTTTTTTAGAATTGTTGAAGTAGAGCACACAATTCTTGAACGGGCTGAATATTTTGAAGTTAGAACAGTCTGAATCAGATGAAAAAAGTGGAAGTTGTGGAACTTTGAAGAATGTCCCATGGATTTCAACGGGAATTTTAGAAAAAAATGGGAATTCCGGGAAAAGCCGTAATTTTTTTGAAAATGGTAAAAAAAAAAATGTAATGGTCTGAATGAGTTGAAAGGGTTGCTGTTGAAATGTTTCAAATCGGTCCAGAAATGTTGAAGTAACATGTTGAAATGAGAAATGGTATTACGGAATTCCTGGAATTGCAGGAAAACCGGGAATTTTTCCAGTTCAAAAAAAAACTTTGTTTTTTGTCCTGATTAAGAGGAATGTTTTGACTGTGGAACAGTTGAAATGCGTTGAAAAATGTGGAAGGAGTAGTCACCAGAAAAAAGGGTGGAAATAGGGCTTTGGAAAATCCTGGAATTTCTTTGAACTTGGAAAAAGGGTAGTTTAAATTTCCAGAATGGTGGAATGCGTTAAAGGTGGAATGGTTTGAATAGGTTGAAAAATGTAGAACTGGTGCAACTTGGAAAAATGTCCCATTCATTTCAATGGGAACTTCCTGGAAATTTGAGAATTTTGTGAAAAGCGGTATTTTTAAAACAATGATTAAGTAGCATGGATGTTCTGAATGAGATTAATTGGTTGGTGTTGGTATTGTTTAAATCGGTCAAGAAATGTTGAAGTAGTAACATGTTGAATTGAGAAATTGTGTTACGGAATTCCTGGAATTTAGGAAAACCGGGAATTTTTCCAGTTCAAAAAAAAAAAATTGTTTTTTTTGTCCTGATTAAGAGGAATGTTTTGACGGTGGAACAGTTGAAATGCGTTGAAAAATGTGGAGGGAGTAGTCGCCAGAAAAAAGGATGGAAATAGGGCTTTGGAAAACCAGGAATTCTAGAAAATCCCGGAATTTTTGTGAACTTGGAAAAAGGATAGTTTGAATTTCCAGAATGGTGGAATGCGTTGAGGTGGAATGGTTTGAATAGGTTGAAAAATTTGGAAATGGTGAAAGTTTGAAAAATGTCCAATTCATTTTGAATGGGGAAAATGTCCCGGAAAACTGGGAATTCTGGGGGAAAAAATTTGAAATTGGAAAAAGGGTAGTTTGAATTTCCATAATGGTGGAATGCGTTGAAGGTGGAATGGTTTGGATAGGTTGAAAAATGTGGAAATAGTGAAAGTTTGAAAAATGTCCAATTCATTTTGAATGGGACAAATGTCCCGGAAAACTGGGAATTATGGGAAATTTGGGATTTTTTTTTAAATTGGAAAGAGGGTAGTTTGAATTTCCAGCATGGTGAAAAGCGTTGAAGGTGGAATGGTTTGGATAGGTTGAAAAATTTGGAAATGGTGAAAGTTTGAAAAATGTCTAATTCATTTTGAATGGGAAAAATGTCCCGGAAAACTGGGAATTCTGGGGGAAACAAATTGAAATTGCAAAAAGGGTAGCTTGAATTTCCATAATGGTGGAATGCTTTGAAGGTGGAATGGTTTCAATAGGTTGAAAAATGTGGAAATGGTGAAATTTTGAAAAATGTCCAATTCATTTTAAATGGGAAAAATGTCCCGGAAAACTGGGAATTCTGGGAATTTTTTTGAAATTGGAAAAAGGGTAGTTTGAATTTCCATAATGGTGGAATGCGTTGAAGGTGGAATGGTTTGAATAGGTTGAAAAATGTGGAAATGGTGAATGTTTGAAAAATGTCCAATTCATTTTAAATGGGAAAAATGTCCCGGAAAACTGGGAATTCTGGGAATTTTTTTGAAATTGGAAAAAGGGTAGTTTGAATTTCCATAATGGTGGAATGCGTTGAAGGTGGAATGGTTTGAATAGGTTGAAAAATGTGGAAATGGTGAATGTTTGAAAAATGTCCAATTCATTTTAAATGGGAAAAATGTCCCGGAAAACTGGGAATTCTGGGAATTTTTTTGAAATTGGAAAAAGGGTAGTTTGAATTTCCATAATGGTGGAATGCGTTGAAGGTGGAATGGTTTGAATAGGTTGAAAAATGTGGAAATGGTGAATGTTTGAAAAATGTCCAATTCATTTTAAATGGGAAAAATGTCCCGGAAAACTGGGAATTCTGGGAATTTTTTTTGAAATTGGAAAAAGGGTAGTTTGAATTTTCATAATGGTGGAATGCGTTGAAGGTGGGATGGTTTGAATAGGTTGAAAAATGTGGAAATGGTGAATGTTTGAAAAATGTCCAATTCATTTTAAATGGGAAAAATGTCCCGGAAATCTGGGAATTCTGGGAATTTTTTTGAAATTGGAAAAAGGGTAGTTTGAATTCACAAAATGGTGGAATGCGTTGAAGGTGGAATGGTTTGAATAGGTTGAAAAATGTGGAAATGGTGAAAGTTTGAAAAATGTCCAATTCATTTTAAATGGGAAATATGTCCCAGAAAACTGGGAATTCTGGGATTTTTTTTAAAATTGGAAAAAGGGTAGTTTGAATTTCCATAATGGTGGAATGCGTTGAAGGTGGAATGGTTTCAATAGGTTGACAAATGTGGAAATGGTGAAAGTTTGAAAAATGTCCAATTCATTATAAATGGGAAAAATGTCCCGGAAAACTGGGAATTTGGGGAATTTTTTTGAAAGTGGAAAAAGGGTAGTTTGAATTTCCAGAATGGTAGAATGCGTTGAAGGTAGAATGATTTGAATAGGTTGAAAAATGTGGAAATGGTGAAAGTTTGAAAAATGTCCAATAAATTTTGAATGGGAAAAATGTCCCGAAAAACTGGGAATTATGGGAAATCTGGGAATTTTCGGTATTTGTCAAGGGAAAGCCCGCGATTCCCGAATAGGCTGAACAGTTTGAAGTTGGAATGGTTTGAATCGGATGAAAAATGTGGAAGGTAGACATAGCCAAAATCTGGAGAATAAGAATAATAATAAATAGATGAATTTTGGTGTAGAAAAGCATAAAGAGTGTAAATTGAGTGTGGGACAATACATGATTGTGGGATGTGGGCTGCATGAGTGTAACGAGTGGCCTGCGTCAAAAATCTCTGCTTATCCTCCGCTGTGCCGGAATGTCATGCCGTTTTGCGCACACACCGCTGGAGCTCTGCACTTCCTCAAAACTCATTTTCCTCCACGCCGAGTCCATTTTCTACACGGAGAGGATTTAAACAAGCCGCTGAGGCGACACCAACACACCACACCACACCTCGCAGCAGCACTTAAAGCATCGACGCCTTTTAAAAGTTGGAAAAGGGCTTCAGGTTTAGACTCTGTGCTGATTTGTAGGATTTCAGGTGAAAAGGGAAAGTTAGACGTGGGGGTAGAAACAGGGAATGGTTCAAAGAATCAGACTAAACACGGTTTTAGTGCTCCTGTTTTGTGTCGGAGACAATGTGCTCCTTTCATAGGAGAGCTTCACGGCCTCCCTCGTCTTTCAGTGGAAAGTGTTGAAAAAAGTGCAGACTCTTGGACAAAAAAAACTAATTCATGTGTTCGAAAGCATTAAAATAGTAACTACAATCTCATCTTTGACTAGCATGTGTGCAGTACCTCTTTAAAAACAGCAGTGTGTTCCTTTATCATGGGCTGCCCAATGAAAATGCTCAGTCACACTTTTCTAGCAGATGTATTTCTTACATTTAGCTTACCTTTCTCACATCTAAGTTTTAATTAAATGTTGATGTTAGATGTTATATCTAAATGTTGAATCTAAATCTTAAATATGAATCTAAATCTTAAATCTAAACCTAAATCTTAGATCTAAATCTTAATCTTGAATCCAAACATTAATGTTAAATCTAAATGTTAAATCAAAATCCTAAAGCTATATATATATATATATATATATATATATATATATATATATATATATATATATATATATATAAATATATATATATATATATATATATATATATATATATATATATTTTTTTTTTTTTTGTGTCATAAAAAAATACAATCATGTGTGCTTACGGACTGTATCCCTTGCAGACTGTATTGATATATATTGATATATAATGTAGGAACCAGAATATTAATAACAGAAAGAAACAACCCTTTTGTGTGAATGAGTGTATGGGGAAGGGAGGTTTTTTGGGTTGGTGCACTAATTGTAAGTGTATCTTGTGTTTTTTATGTTGATTTAATTAAAAAAAATTATAAATACATTTTTTAAAATGTTTTTATTTCTTGTGCGGCCCGGCACCAATCGATCCACGGACCGGTACCGGGCCGCGGCCTGGTGGTTGGGGACCACTGATATAGAGAATCTTTGATTTGAACACATTATTATGCCTAATTTGGACAACCAGGTATGGTGAAGATAAGGTCCTTTTTAAAAAAATTAATAAAATAAAATACAATAAATAAATTTAAAATATTTTCTTGAATAAAAAAAAAAGTAAAACAATATAAAAACAATTACATAGAAACTAGTAATTAATGAAAATGAGTAAAATTAACTATTAAAGGTTAGTACTATTAGTGGACCAGCAGCACGCACAATCATGTGTGCTTACGGACTGTATCCCTTGCAGACTGTATTGATATATATTGATATATAATGTAGGAACCAGAATATTAATAACAGAAAGAAAAAACCCTTTTGTGTGAATGAGTGTAAATGGGGGAGGGAGGTTTTTTGGGTTGGGGCTCTAATTGTAAGTGTATATTATGTTTTTTATGTTGATTTAATAAAAACAAAATAAAAAAAACAAACGATAAAAAATACGATACCGATAATTTTCGATATTACATTTTAAAGCATTTATAGGCCGATAATATCGGCAGGCCGAAATTATCGGACATCTCTATACATATTGCATCATTATGCCTCACTTGTAGCTATATTTGAGGTAATTTAGTTTCCTTTAAGTCCTCTTAATTTAGTTTATATCTCATGACACACTATCTGTATGTAATATGGCTTTTAATTTTTTGCGGCTCCAGACAGATTTGTTTTTGTATATTTGGTCCAATATGGCTCCTTCAACATTTTGGGTTGCCGAACCCTGGACTAGTGGTCTTGCAGTAGGTCCTTCAAAACATCAGGGCGCTCCTGTTTGTATAGAGCAGGGGTCGGCAACCCCCACTCTGATGCGGCTCAGCTGCATACTTGCCGACCCTCCCGATTTTCCCGGGAGACTTCCGGATTTCAGTGCCTCTCCCAGAAATCTCCCGGGGCAAAAATCCTCCGGTTTTCACCCTAACCACAATAATAAGCGTGTGCCGTAATGGCACAGCATTTAACGCCCTCTACAACCTGTACAAACAGCGTGCCAGCCCAGCCACATGATGTATGCAGCTTCTGCTTGCACACGTATGTGACAGCAAGGCATACTTGGTCAACAGCCATACACCATACTTGCCAACCTTGAGACCTCCAATTTCGGGAGGTGTGGGGGTGGGGGGTTTGGGGGGGGGCGTGGTTGGGGGCGTGGTTAAGAGGGGAGGAGTATATTGACAGATAGAATTTTATATTTCATATATATATGTATATATATATATACATCCTGAAAATATGCAAACAAAACTGTGTTTAGATAATTGATACTTCAAACTTGCATAAATAAATATTAAGGAATATAACATAACTTGGCTTCTGAGAGCTTCAAAATGTAATGAATAAAATGTTAAAGTTGTTGATAAACAAGCAATTATTTTAATAATTAAATATGGTCATTTTAAATGAATTATTATGATCATTTAAAATTAATTATTTCAAATATGTTTATTTTAATGTATAATTCTATGGCTGAGTGTAATAAGGAGTCAGAAAAAATACAAATAAAAATATAATTAATTTTGATGTTTTTAGCAAAAGATAGTAAACATTTTTTTAAATTTTTTTAAATTCCATCCATCCATTTTCTACCGCTTATTCCCTTTGGGGTCGCGGGGGGCGCTGGAGCCTATCTCAGCTACAATCGGGCGGAAGGCGGGGTACACCCTGGACAAGTCGCCACCTCATATATTTATTTTTAGGTAAGATAAACATAATAATACAATTTATCTGTAGTCTGGATGATTTAGTTCTTGTCACCCTGTTGTCCTCCCGTCATGAAAAAAGGCTGTCCTCACTCAGGTCGCATGGAGCTGGAGGGGGCGTGGCCTCCAGCTCCGCCTGAAAATCGGGAGATTATTTGTCCCGGGAGGTTTTCGGGAGAGGCGCTGAATTTCGGGAGTCTCCCGGAAAATTCGTGAGGGTTGGCAGGTATGCCATACAGGTTACACTGACGGTGGCCGTATAAAACAACTTTAACACTCTTACTAATATGTGCCACACTGTGAACCCACACCAAACAAGAATGACAAACACATTTCGGGAGAACATCTGCACCGTAACTCAACATAAACACAACAGAACAAATACCCAGAATCCCATGCAGCCCTAACTCTTCCGGGCTACATTACACACCCCAGCTACCACCAAACCCCCCCAATGCGTTGGTTGAGGTGGGCGGGGTTTGGTGGTAGCTGGGGTGTATAATGTAGCCCGGAAGAGTTAGGGCTGCATGGGATTCTGGGTATTTGTTCTGTTGTGTTTATGTTGAGTTACGGTGCAGATGTTCTCCCGAAATGTGTTTGTACAGGTTGTAGAGGGCGTTAAATGCTGTGCCATCACGGCACGCCCTTATTATTGTTGTTTGGGTGAAAATCAGCAAACGTTCGAGAGAATAGTTGCATTGAAATTCGGGAGTCTCCCGGAAAAATCGGGAGGGTTGGCAAGTATGACGCTGTCAAGCGCCATTCATATAAAACTCGCGGGCCGCACAAACATTAAATTTTCATATTAAGGTGCGGGCCGCGTGTCTGAGACCCCTGGTTTATACATAACACAAAGCAAAAAAAAAAACTTTGTATGCAGTGTTATTTCATTTTAAATTTCAAAATAAAATAAAATAATAAATAATAAAATAAATCTAAATCTAAATCTAAAATCTAAAAGAGTTTTGTGGCTCCCATTGTTTTCTTTAATTTGTGAAACTGGTCAAAATGGCTCTTTGAATGGTAAAGGTTGCCGACCCCTGGTATAGAGGATCTTTGACAAGCCTTCAGTTTATAATGAATAAAACCTCAAAGAAAACGGAGACGGTGACAAAATGGGAACAAACGGAACAGCACAGGACAACTCTTCTGCCGCTTCAGCGAACAGTCCAAAGACGCGACACACGAGGGTCAGCCATCATCAGACCACTCCTGACCCTGAACCGATACTGAGACATTGCATCAGCAGCACAAGAGCGCTCATGCCTTCAAACCTGGCAACCGCCCAGAGACATTTCAACAATAACGGGCCCACTTCCTGTGCCCCCGTGTATATTTGAGGGCTTTTGCACCGCTAAGCTGTCCTTCCTTTCCCCCCCAAAATCAAGAGATCAAGCGCTCTTGCGTCTCTAAGTTCACACGCTCCCACTGCGGCAGAAAGGCTTCTTAATAAGCAGCATGCACAGAAAACAATTCTGAAGTACTTGAATGTTTATAAAAGTTTGAGGACAATGTCTTCAATGCATTCATTTATTTGTATATAAAATTGGTTTTGCGCGACCTCTTTGCGCACGCTCATAAACACATTATAATGGGACTGTCTGTGATTGTAGCTTGTTGTTGCAACTCTGTAGAGTAGGCGGCATTGGAACACCGCTTCTGGTCTGCCAGAGAATATGATGGTGTAGCAGGTGTGATCAGTGTTGCCAACTTGCTTGCTAATTACCAAAATCCTATTTATTTATTTTGTTAAATTATTGCGACTTTTTCTCAACACTTTTGGAGACGCTAACACAACACGAGCATCAAGTTGCGCTGTGCCCATCTTAGACATGCCATTTAAAAAATTAGCTCCCAAAAATGAGCAACTGCTGACAAATCTTTTGTATTTTAAAACATATATATATTTTACGTTTCACGTTTTTTTGCACACTTTTTGTCCATAAAAATGCCATGCACATGTGTCATGGCCAACTGTGCAAAGACCAGTAAAGTTGGCACGTTGTGTAAACCGGAAATAAAAACAGAATACAATGTTTTGCAAATCCTTTTCAACTTATATTCAATAGAATAGACTGCAAAGACAAGATACTTAACGTTCAAACTGGTAAACATTGTTATTTTTGCAAATATTAGCTCATTTGAAATTTGATGCCTGCAACATGTTTCAAAAAAAGCTGGCACAAGTGGCAAAAAAGACTGAGAAAGTTGAGGAATGCTCATCAAACACTTATTTGGAACATCCCACTGGTGAACAGGCTGATTGGGAACAGGTGGGTGCCATGATTGGGTATAAAAGCAGCTTGCATGAAATGCTCAGTCATTCACAAACAAGGATGGGGCGAGGGTCACCACTTTGTGAACAAAAATGTGAGCATATTGTCGAACAGTTTAAGAACAACATTTCTCAACGAGCTATTGCAAGGAATTTAGTGATTTCACCATCTACGGTCCGTAATATCATCAAAAGTTTCAGAGAATATGGAGAAATCACTGCACGGAAGCAAGGCCAAAAACCAATGCCCGTGACCTTCGATCCCTCAGGTGGTACTGCATCAAATATCGACATCAGTGTGTAAAGGATATCACCACATGGGCTCAGGAACACTTCAGAAAACAACTGTCAGTAACTACAGTTTGTCGCTACATCTGTAAGTGCAAGTTAAAACTCTACTATGCAAAGCCAAAGCCATTTGTCAACAACACCCAGAAACGCCGTAGGCTTCGCTGGGCCCGAGTTCATCTAAGATGGACTGATGCAAAGTGGAAAAGTGTTCTGTGGTCTGACGAGTCCACATTTCAAATTGTTTTTGGAAACTGTGGACGTCGTGTCCTTCGGAACAAAGAGGAAAAGAACCATCCGGACTGTTATAGGCGCAAAGTTCAAAAGCCAGCATCTGTGATGGTATGGGGGTGTATTAGTGCCCAAAGCATGGGTAACTTACACACCTGTGAAGGCACCATTAATGCTGAAAGGTACATACAGGTTTTGGAGCAACATATGTTGCCATCCAAGCAACATTATCATGGACGCCCCTGCTTATTTCAGCAAGACAATACCAAGGCACGTGTTACAACAGCGTGCCTTCATAGTAAAAGAGTGCGGGTACGCATTATGAACCCTAAAATACCACAACAGAGACCTCCGGACTGTTGAACAACTTAAGCTGTACATCAAGCAAGAATGGGAAAGAATTCCACCTGAAAAGCTTCAAAAATTGGTCTCCTCAGTTCCCAAACGTTTACTGAGTGTTGTTGAAAGGAAACAGCATAGAGCTCCTGTCATAGAAAGGATCTTTGACTGGCGTATGTGCAGTAGATCTTTAAAAACAGCAGGAAGCTCCTGTCATATAGAGGATCTTTGACCAGCATTTTTGCAGCACATCCTTAAAAACAGCAAAGTGCTCTTGTAATATAGACGACATCTGACTAGCATTTTTGCAGTAGCTCTTTTAAAACAGCATTGAACTTCTGTCATAGAAAGGATCTTTGACTGGCGTTTTTGCAGTAGATCTTTTAAAAACAGCAGGGAGCTCCTGGCACATAGAAGATATTTGACTAGCATTTTTGCAGTAGGTCCTTAAAAACAGCAGAGCGCTCCTCTCATATAGGATCTTTGACTGGCGTTTTTGCAGTATATCTTTTAAAAACAGCAGGGAGCTCCTGGCACATAGAAGATATTTGACTAGCATTTTTGCAGCACATCCTTAAAAAGAGCAAAGCGCTCCTGTAATATAGACAATATCTGACTATCATTTTTGCAGTAGCTCTTTTAAAACAGCATTGCACTTCTGTCATAGAGAGGATCTTTGACTGGCGTTTTTGCAGTAGATCTTTTAAAAACAGCAGGGAGCTCCTGTCATATAGAGGATCTTTGATTAGCATTTTTGTAGTAGGTCCTTAAAAACACCAGAGCGCCCTATCATTTAGAGGATCTTCAACTACAGGTTCCTTGACTAGTGTTTTTGCAGTAGGTCCTTAAAAACACCAGAGCACTCTGACATATAGAAGATCTTTGACTAGAGGATCTTGGACTGTTGTTTTGCAGTAGGTCCTTAAACACACCAGAGCACTCCTGGCACATAGAAGATATTTGACTAGCATTCTTGCAGTAGATCCTTAAAAACAGTAGAGCGCTCCTCTCATATAGGATCTTTGACTGGTGATTTTGCAGTAGATCTTTAAGAACAGCAGAGCGCTCCTCTCATATAGGATCTTTGACTGACGTTTTTGCAGTAGATCTTTAAAAACAGCTGAGCGCTCCTCTCATATAGGATCTTTGACTAGCATTTTTGCAGCATATCCTTAAAAACAGCAAAGCGCTCCTGTAATATAGACGATGTCTGACTAGCATTTGTGCAGAAGCTCTTTTAAAACAGCATAGAGCTTCAGTCATAGAAAGGATCTTTGACTGGCGTTTTTGCAGTAGATCTTTAAAAACAGCAGGAAGCTCCTGTCATATAGAGGATATTTTACTAGCGTTCTTGCAGTAGATCTTTCAAAAACAGCAGAGAGCTCCTGTCATATAGAGGATCTTTGATTAGCATTTTTGCAGTAGGTCCTTAAAAACACCAGAGCACTCTGACATATAGAAGATCTTTGACTAGAGGATCTTGGACTGTTGTTTTGCAGTAGGTCCTTAAACACAGCAGAGCACTCCTGGCACATAGAAGATATTTGACTAGCATTTTTGCAGTAGGTCCTTAAAAACAGTAGAGCGCTCCTCTCATATAGGATCTTTGACTGGCGTTTTTGCAGTAGATCTTTAAAAACAGCAGAGCGCTCCTCTCATATAGGATCTTTGACTGGCGTTTTTGCAGTAGATCTTTAAAAACAGCAGAGCGCTCCTCTCATATAGGATCTTTGACTGGCGTTTTTGCAGTAGAGCTTTAAAAACAGCAGGAAGCTCCTGTCATATAGAGGATCTTTGATTAGCATTTTTGCGGCACATCCTTAAAAAGAGCAAAGCGCTCCTGTAATATAGACGATATCTGACTAGCATTTTTGCAGTAGCTCTTTTAAAACAGCATAGAGCTCCTGTCATAGAAAGGATCTTTGACTGGCGTTTTTTGCAGTAGATCTTTAAAACAGCAGAGAGCTCCTGTCAAATAGAGGATCTTTGATTAGCATTTTTGCAGTAGGTCCTTAAAAACACCAGAGCGCCCTGTCATATAGAGGATCTTCAACGACAGGTTCCTTGACTAGTGTTTTTGCAGTAGGTCCTTAAAAACACCAGAGCACTCTGACATATAGAAGATCTTTGACTAGAGGATCTTGGACTGTTGTTTTGCAGTAGGTCCTTAAACACAGCAGAGCACTCCTGGCACATAGAAGATATTTGACTAGCATTTTTGCAGTAGGTCCTTAAAAACAGTAGAGCGCTCCTCTCATATAGGATCTTTGACTGGCGTTTTTGCAGTAGATCTTTAAAAACAGCAGAGCGCTCCTCTCATATAGGATCTTTGACTGGCGTTTTTGCAGTAGATCTTTAAAAACAGCAGAGCGCTCCTCTCATATAGGATCTTTGACTGGCGTTTTTGCAGTAGAGCTTTAAAAACAGCAGGAAGCTCCTGTCATATAGAGGATCTTTGATTAGCATTTTTGCGGCACATCCTTAAAAAGAGCAAAGCGCTCCTGTAATATAGACGATATCTGACTAGCATTTTTGCAGTAGCTCTTTTAAAACAGCATAGAGCTCCTGTCATAGAAAGGATCTTTGACTGGCGTTTTTTGCAGTAGATCTTTAAAACAGCAGAGAGCTCCTGTCAAATAGAGGATCTTTGATTAGCATTTTTGCAGTAGGTCCTTAAAAACACCAGAGCGCCCTGTCATATAGAGGATCTTCAACGACAGGTTCCTTGACTAGTGTTTTTGCAGTAGGTCCTTAAAAACACCAGAGCACTCTGACATATAGAAGATCTTTGACTAGAGGATCTTGGACTGTTGTTTTGCATTAGGTCCTTAAAAACAGTAGAGCGCTCCTCTCATATAGGATCTTTGACTGGCGTTTTTGCAGTAGATCTTTAAAAACAGCAGGAAGCTCCTGTCATATAGAGGATCTTTGACTAGCATTTTTGCAGCACATCCTTAAAAAGAGCAAAGCGCTCCTGTAATATAGACGATATCGACTACTAGCATTTTTGCAGTAGCTCTTTTAAAACAGCATAGAACTCCTGTCATAGAAAGGATCTTTGACTGGCGTTTTTTGCAGTAGATCTTTAAAACAGCATAGAGCTCCTGTCAAATAGAGGATCTTTGATTAGCTTTTTTGCAGTAGGTCTTTAAAAACACCAGAGCGCCCTGTCATATAGAGGATCTTCAACTACAGGTTCCTTGACTAGTGTTTTTGCAGTAGGTCCTTAAAAACACCAGAGCACTCTAACATATAGAGGATCTTTGACTAGAGGATCTTGGACTGTTGTTTTGCAGTAGGTCCTTAAACACACCAGAGCACTCCTGGAACATAGAAGATATTTGACTAGCATTTTTGCAGTAGATCCTTAAAAACAGTGAAGCGCTCCTCTCATATAGGATCTTTGACTGGCGTTTTTGCAGTAGATCTTTAAAAACAGCAGGAAGCTCTGTCATATAGAGGATCTTTGACTAGCATTTTTGCGGCACATCCTTAAAAAGAGCAAAGCGCTCCTATAATATAGACGATATCTGACTAAGATTTTTGCAGTAGCTCTTTTAAAACAGCATAGAGCTCCTGTCATAGAAAGGATCTTTGACTATCACCACAAAATTCAGCACGCATCTTTATGGGCCTGGCAAGCAAATGTGTGTCAAATTTGAGTAAGACTGTTTAAAAACATGGCGGCCATGAAGCAAAATGTCTCTGCAAAAGCACGGGGGTACCGTGCCACCGTGAATTGTGTTGCTGGAGGAAGTGCGGCGAGGAAAAGGAAGCGATATTGGGATGTGAGGGGCCGCCTCTCACTGGCTATTGTTTGGACACAGTTACTCTCACGCGGGATTGACGGCAGACGAGGCGTGGCTATGAGAGGCCAGGCAGGGAGCAGGGAGCAGGGCACAGGGGCGGCGGGAGGTAGAAAAGTATTAACGCTGGGCTGAAGTGCACCGCGTGCCTTCTCTGCCTGGAGGGTGTAGGAAAAGTGACAATGGGAGAGTAGGGGGACAAGGGGGCGGGGTCAATGCAGTGTAATTCTTCTCCTTGTGTACATGATGGAGTAACAAGATACCACGTTGGCCCCCGACAAAACTCAGCCCAGATGGGGAGAGGAGAAGACCGTTCGCCACAATGACTCTGCAGCAGTGAGCATGAGGAGCAGTTTCGCTTCTCTGCCGCACAGATTAGCACACATTATCAACGCTGCTTTACTGCATGCTGCACTGCACTGACTGGAGGCTGCTGCTCTTCTTGTCTGCTTCTCAATTCATGCTCATTGACTGTGTTGGTGATGTCACGTGGACCTTCATGTATTGTCATGTTTTTAAATAATTTGAATAAAAGAAAACATTTAGAAAAGCCCTGTGTTTTATTTAATTATTGTATGTGGAATAACTGTTTTTAAACAAATTTATTTTATCCACAATGTGGAAAATAAAAACAAATATATATCACTCAATTAAATTGAATATTTATCATCACAATTTTGGAAAAAGTGTTTTATTTAACAAATACAATACTTATCGTCTTTTTCAGGTGTCCCCAAACTACAGTCCCAGGGCCGGATCCGGCCCGCGGGTAGTCCCAAGTTTTAAAAAAATATATACATTTTTTTTTTTAATTATTGTTTTTTTTTTAAAATCTGTCCTTTCTAATCCATTTTCTACCGCTTGTTACTCTCTGTGTCTCCTAAACGCTCAGGCAAATCATATTGTCAAAAATGCATTTTCTCATTGATAACATGACATAATCGTGCTCGGAATACTTATATATATATATATATATATATATATATATATATATATAAGTATATATATATTAGGGCTGCAAATAACGATTAATTTGATAATCGATTAATCTGTCAATTATTACTTCGATTAATCGATTAATAATCGGATAAAAGAAACAAACTACATTTCTATCCTTTCCAGTATTTTACTGAAAAAAAACAACAGCATACTGGCACCATACTTATTTTGATTATTGTTTCTCAGCTGTTTGTACATGTTGCAGTTTATAAATAAAGGTTTATAAAAAAAATATATAAAAAATTGCCTCTGCGCATGCGTAATAGCATAGATCCATCGAATCGATGACTAAATTAACCGCCAACTATTTTTATAATCAATTTTAATCGATTAGTTGCTGCAGCCCTAATATATATATATACACTTTTAACCCAATGCGTCCCCCGAGTCAAAAAGTTTGGGGACCCCTGGTCTACTGTATATGTATTTCAATAATTACATTTAAAACATTTTTGAAATAATTGTTTAAAAAGATTGCATTCATGTATTTACAAAGTGGAAAATTATGTCTTTAGAAAGAACTTATCGTATTTTTCGGACTATAAGGCGCACTTAAAATCCTGTCATTTTCTCAAAAACCGAGAGTGCGCCTTATAACCCGCCTAATGTACGGCATGATTCTGGTTGTGCTTATTGACCTCGGAGCAATTTTATTTGGTCCATGGTGTAATGATAAGTGTGACCAGTAGATGGCAGTTATACATAAGAAATACGTATAGACGGCAATATGATGGTAGTAAACAACACCAACACTTTAAATGTTCCATTGAAAATATAGAACATTACACACGGCGCTCAAAAATCTGTCAAAATGTTTTTAGTACGACTTTGGTAAGCTATCAAGCCGCACCGCTTGATGAATTGTCCGCGTATTAAACATACGAGTATTATTATGGTGCGTGTTTAAGGACTGCAAAATGGGACCTATTAGCAAAACATATTACCTGGCGTTTTGTTTCGAAATATTATCGAAAACCAACTTGTTTTACCTTCTGGTACCTGCTGATGTGTATTTGTGATCTGCATAAGTCCTGAAAATGTGCACGAGTCCGCCATTGTAGTCCGTGAAAACACCGTGGTCATAAGCTTCCTCTTTTTCTCTACCTTCTTATGTGGTATTCATTCACTGTTGACATTTCTAATATAAAGTAGTGTAAAGTTCATACTTATATCTGTCAGTAAACTAGCTATCAAAGTGCTAAAAACTGTAGTGAGTTTACATAATTCAACCACAAAACTTTAGTTATTAGAGGGTTCGGGTCGAACGTTTTTTCACGGGACACATTACGGCGCAACTTGAAGAGACTGTGAGAAAGCTACTTGAAAATTATTTGTAAAATATAATGTATGCAACATTTTGACCAAAAAACCACCATTACATGGTATGTAGACCACAAGGAAGTGTTTTAAATTTAGAAAAAAATCTAAATAGGACCCCTTTAATGTGCCTTATAATCCGGTGCGCCTTTTGCATGAAAAAAGACCTGAATAGATCCGTTCATCGGCAGTGCGCCTTTTAATCCGGTGCGCCCTATGGTCCAAAAAATACAGTAAGTATTTTATAAAAAATGTGGAAAAGAGTTATTAAAAATGCATAACTTGCTCAGTTTAAGATATTTTACTAACTCACCTTCTATAGCATTTTTAATCATCATCTAAATAAATGTATTAAATAAATGTATTACATTTTTTTTTTTAACTATTTATACCAAATGTGGGCGTAGCCTGATAGAAATGTAATTATTATCACATATAATGTAGAAAAGGCCTGTTTAAAAGAAAGTAACAGCTTATCTTACGTTTGTAAGGTTACCCTTATTGTTTTGTCATTTTTTTTAAATAATTGGAAATAGATTTTTCTCAACTGCTCATGTTATTAATTAATACTCAAAAAGATGTTTTCACAGTGTGGAAAAGGAACATTCAAAATAATTAAGATAGTTGATTACTTTTTGTAATTGATTAAAATTTGGAAACATAATTCAAAAGAATACAGTATACCTTTATTTACTCTACTTTTAATGTATCTGTTAGCCTACATTTTGAGAAGATTTTTCATAAAGACTATGCATTTTTAATAATTAGATCAAGGTGGAAAATGACTGTTTTTAAAATCCATCCATCCATCTTCTTCCGCTTATTAAAGTTAAAGTACCAATGATTGTCACACACACTTGGTGTGGTGAAATTTGTCCTCTGCATTCGACCCTTCCCCTTGCTCACCCCCTGGGAGGTGAGGGGAGCAGTGGGCAGCAGCAATGGCCGCGCCTGGGAATCATTTTTGGTGATTTAACCCCCAATTCCAACCCTTGATGCTGAGTGCCAAGGAGGGAGGTAATGGGTCCCATTTGTATAGTCTTTGGTATGACTCAGCCGGGGTTTGAACTATCAACCTACCGATCTCAGGGCGGACACTCTAACCACACTGAGTAGGTCCGAGGTTGGGACAGCCTAAGCAGAGAAGCCCAGACTTCCCTCTCCCCAGTCACTTCGTCCAGCTCCTCCCGGGGGATCCCGAGGTGAACGTAGATCGACTGGTAAATTGAGAGCTTTGCCTTCCGGCTCAGCTCCTTCTTCACCACAACGGATCGATACAGCGTCCGCATTACTGAAGACGCCGCACCGATCCGCCTGTCGATCTCACGATCCACTCTTCCCTCACTCGTGAACAAGACTCTGAGGTACTTGAACTCCTCCACTTGGGGCAAGATCTCCTCCCCAACCCGGAGATGGCACTCCACCCTTTTCTGGGGACTTTGAGGTGCTGATTCTCATCCCAGTCTCTTCACACTCGGCTGCGAACCGATCCAGTGAGAGCTGAAGATCCTGGCCAGATGAAGCCATCAGGACCACATCATCTGCAAAAAGCAGAGACCTAATCCTGCAGCCACCAAACCGGATCCCCTCAACGCCTTGACTGCGACTAGAAATTCTGTCCATAAAAGTTACGGACAGAATGTTTTTATGTTTTTATTTAACATTTGTTAAAGGTAAATAAGTCATAAATTAATCATTAATGTACTTAATTAGTGACATATTGCTGAAACTTGTAGAGCATATTTTATTAATTTAATTAAAATGGATGCATTCATAGGTAATTTGATTAAAAAATCTATTAAAAATTTCATTTTTGGAATAAATAAATACATTTCATTTTTATTGTTAAAAAAAGGCCTGTTTTAAAGAAAGAAACATTAAAAAAAAGAAAAGAAGGCTCCTTTAAAAAAAAACAAAGCCTATTGAGAAATTATATACATTAAATATTACAGTACTGTATGCTAAGAAAACATACATTTTAGCGTACAATTATTACACTTATTAATATTGCAATGGCGCATTGCATACCGTTAATATCTGTGTAGGCTGAGACTGTTTGTAAAAACATGATTTTTACGGAAAAGTGGCAGCTGAAACATGTTCGCGTTGTTAAAAGCATTCCTCCAAACATCAATTATGAAAATGACGAGTTGTTCAAGTCACTTTCTCAGCCAGTGACAAAACAACACTTAACTGTAAGCAGCAGTAAGAGGAAGACACACACACACACACACACACACGCACATGCGAACACACACGCACACACACACGTTCACACACCTCAGACAGTCATCAGCTATGACTGCTACTCAAGCATCTGAGTCATTTAAAAATATTCAACAAGGCCTCGACATCCCTGTGATTGATTCACAGTGAGAACCCAATAGATCAGGCCCGGGCAATTATTTTGACTCGGGGGCCACATTTTAGAGAAAAAAATGTGTCTGGGGGCCGCCACATCTATTTTTAGGAACACTAATATAAAACCTCAAAATAATGTCTGTCTGAATGCTAAAAACGTTATGACAGACCGCCTCAAAAAACGGAATGGAATTTCACATTTTTCTATGAACGATAAAACACTGAATATTGACAAAATATGAACGTCCCACCACCTTCGAATCGACATATTTGACAATCAAGTGAAACGCAACAAAAATGCAACAAACAGTTTAATATGAACGCAAAGGGTACAAAAAAAAACCCACCTACAATCTGATATTTGCGGAATTTCCCCCAGGGATCAATAAAGTACTTTCTATTCTATTCTATTCTATATATTACTAAACTTTAGAACTTTGTTGTGAAAATCTCCTTCCGCGTCTGTGGAAACGCTTCCCGCCCACACTGCTTGGTGCCTCGTCTGAGCTGCTGTGACGTAGATTACCATAGTAACTAATTAGATGACCATAGTAACTAATAGGATAACCATAGTAACTAATTAGATTACCATATTAACTAATAGGATAACCATAGTAACTAATTAGATTACCATATTAACTAATTAGATAACCATAGTAACTAATTAGTGTCAGACTTGTCCCTGACAGTTTGACTGTGTTTTAGTTTTTCCTCTGCGTTTGTCTTAGTTTTCTGTCAGCGCTTTTTATTTTGTCTTCTATTCCTGATTGTCTCCCTGAGTGCTGCTTCCCCTCAGCTGTGGCTGATTGGCACCTGGCCACACCTGGTGTCAATCAGCCAGCTGCTATTTAAACCTGCCTTCCCCTCCAGTCAAGGCTGGATTATTGTCATTGTCATTACTACCTGTCTTAACACTTGTCGTTGTAGCTCTGTCTACTTTTGTTTCACTCTGCTCATGTCCTAGTTCCTTCGTGTCACAGTAAGTGTTTTTGTTTCTTGTCCAAAGTTAGCCTATGTGCTATTTTAGTTCATAACCAAGTTTGTTCTCCGCCTTGTGCGCGCCTTTTGTTGTTACCCTTTTGTTTGTTGTTTTGCCTTAGTGTTTAATTAAATCATGTGTTCTCGCACAATGCCTTCCGCCTTCTCTGCATCTTGGGGTTCATCAACTACAAACTCTGACAATTAGATGACCATAGTAACTAATTAGATAACCATAGTAACTAATTAGATTACCATAGTAACTAATTAGATGACCATAGTAACTAATTAGATTACCGTAGTAACTAATTACATGACCATAATAACTAATTAGATAACCATAGTAACTAATTAGATTACCATAGTAACTGGTATATCATCCATAAGCGCAGATTCCAACCATTGAAATACTTATTACGTGACTGCACATCATAATGGCAGCTAGTTTCCGTCTTAAAGATCTAAAAAAAATTATTTGGGAATGTCCGGCGGGCCAGATTGAAAAGCTCAACGGGCCGCATGTGGCCCCTGGGCCTTAATTTGCCCAGGTCTGCAATAGATGACAGGGGAATTATTGCTGAACGCACTCTCATGAAAATGTACTTTGTCTTCCAGGAAATACCTGGGGTTTTTTTACCTTTGAACCTTAAGCTGTATATTTTTTGGCCATAGAAAAGGTAGGCATGGTTATCCTGAAGGACAATAGTGAGTCAAATAAGGTAGACCAGTATTGACTGTGTCCTAAAGCAGTGGTCCCCAACCACCAGTCTGGGGACCGGCACCGGTCCGTGGTAGCATTGCTACCGGCCGTACAGAGACATTAAATAATTTATAACCGACCGCATTTTCTCCAACTTAACTATCGCCAGTCCCACCAGACACACCAACAAGCTTGTTCATAGATTTATTATAAAACTCCTAATAGGAAGTTGCCATTTGCTGTATTTGTTACATCTTTGTTACATGGGACAATGCACATTAATAAACATATCAAATATAAAGGTGCCAAATCGTAGCCAAAAGCTAGGTCTCGTCTGCAGTCCGGGATGACCTAAGATCAGAGCAGATCAGGAACAAAGTGACCATAGTAGGTAAAGTGCATAAGGCAGATGGAGAAGTGCTAAATTGTTGCATGTAATAAAAGTTAAAGTTAAAGTGCCAATGATTGTCACACACACACTAAGTGTGGCAAAATTATTTTCTGCATTTCAATCAATCAATCAATGTTTATTTATATGGCCCTAAATTTCAAGTGTCTCAAAGGGCTACACAAGCCACAACGACATCCTCGGTTCAGATCCCACATAATAGATAGATAGATAGTACTTTATTGATTCCTTCAGGAGAGTTCCCTCAGGAACATTTAAATTCCAGCAGCAGTGTACAAAATTGTAAAAAGCAAAAAGTAAATAATGGGGGTATAAATGGAAACAAAAAAGAAAAATATTACAATAGAATAAAAATAAAAAGCAACAATGAGAATAAAAATATAACAGTAAAATAAGAATATAACAAGAGAAACTAGGCAGTAGTGACCATGTTATGAAAAAGGAGTTTTTGAGTCTATTAGTCCTGCACTAAGGGCAAGGAAAAACTCAACCCAGTGGGATGTCAATGAGAATGACAATGAGAAACCTTGGAGAGGACCGCAGATGTGGCTGACCCCCGCCCCCTTTTTCACCCATCACCCTTGATCACCCCCTGGGAGATGAGGGGAGCAGTGAGCAGCAGCGGTGGCCGCGCCTGGGAATCATTTTTGGTGATTTAACCCCCAATTCCAACCCTTGATGCTGAGTACCAAGCAGGGAGGTAATGGGTCCCATTTTTTTATAGTCTTTGGTATGACTCGGCCGGGGTTTGAACTCAGGGCAGACACTCTAACCACTAGGCCACTGAGTAGGTTCATAATTGTGCTGAAGGAAAAAAATACACATCTCCTTTGGCTTAGTAAGTTAAAGTGCTGCTATTATTGCACAATGTCTTAAGTAGTTAGCAATAACGGATGAATTTAAGCATGGAAAATTGGACCAAAAAAGCTAACATTAGTGTATCTACGTATGAAATATTGCACAAAATATGAATACATAACTTTTAGTTAGAATGGAACTAGTAATCCACAGAAATCTATTGGAACTAATGTCAAGTATTTCTAGCTTTCTTATATATCCCTGTATCACCTATCAATGAATTCTCAGAGTTCGTTGCTGATCTAGTGACGCACGCAGACAATATAATCATAATGGGGGACTTTAATATCCATATGAATACCCCATCGGACCCTCAGTGCGTGGCGCTCCAGACTATAATTGATAGCTGTGGTCTTACACAAATAATAAATGAACCTACGCATCGCAACGGTAATACGATAGATCTAGTGCTGGTCAGGGGTGTCACCACCTCCAAAGTTATGGTACTCCCGTATACTAAAGTAATGTCCGATCATTACCTTATAAAATTCGAAGTTCTGACTCATTGTCAACAAGCTAATAATAATAATAACTGCTATAGCAGCCGCAACATTAATGCTGCCACAACGATGACTCTTGCTGACCTACTGCCTTCGGTAATGGCACCATTCCCAAATTATGTCGGCTCTATTGATAACCTAACTAACAACTTTGACAATGCCCTGCGCGAAACCATTGATAGTATAGCACCGCTAAAACAAAAAAGGGCCCCTAAAAGGCGCACCCCATGGTTTACAGAAGAAACCAGAGCTCATAAATTATCATGTAGAAAGTTGGAACGCAAATGGCGCGCGACCAAGCTTGAGGTTTTCCATCAAGCATGGAGTGATAGTTTAATATCGTATAAACGCATGCTTACCTTAGCTAAAGCTAAATATTACTCAAATCTCATCCGCCTCAACAAAAACGACTCTAAATTTTTGTTTAGTACAGTAGCATCGCTCTCCAAGGTTTCTTATAGTCATTCCCACTGGGGTGAGTTTTTCCTTGCCCTTATGTGGGCTTTGTACCGAGGATGTCGTTGTGGCTTGTGCAGCCCTTTGAGACACTTGTGATTTAGGGCTATATAAATAAACATTGATTGATTGATTGATTGATAACCCATCAGATACTAAAGCCAAAACAAAGCCTACTAATAGCAAAAATGAGCAAAAAACTAAAGTCTATGGCAGACCTGGGCAAATTAAGGCCCGGGGCCAACATGCGACCCGTTAAGCTTTTTTTTCTGGCCCACCGGACATTCCCAAATAATTCTTTTAGATCTTTAAAATGGAAACGGAAGCTGCCATTATGATGTACAGTGATGTTTTCTAATGACCGTAAGTCTTGAACTATACAAAGTATTTCAATGGTTGGAATCTGCGCTTATAGATGATATACCAGTTACTATGGTAATCTAATTAGTTACTATGGTAATCTAATTAGTTACTATGGTAATCTACGTCACAGCAGCTCAGACTAGAGATGTCCGATAATGGCTTTTTTGCCGATATCCGATATTCCGATATTGTCCAACTCTTAATTACCGATTCCGATATCAACCGATACCGATATATACAGTCGTGGAATTAACACATTATTATGCCTAATTTTGTCGCGAATTTAGGACTCTCACAATATTATGTCAGACCCACTCGACATCCATTGCATTCGGTCTCCCCTAGAGGGGGGGGTTACCCACATATGCGGTCCTCTTCAAGGTTTCTCATAGTCATTCACATCGACGTCCCACTGGGGTGAGTTTTTCCTTGCCCTTATGTGGGCTCTGTACCGAGGATGTCGTTGTGGCTTGTGCAGCCCTTTGAGACACTTGTGATTTAGGGCTATATAAATAAACATTGACTGATTGATTGATATAACCCATCAGACACTAAAGCCAAAACAAAGCCTATTAATAACAAAAATTAGCAAAAAACTAAAGTCTACGGGGAGCTTTTTTGCAAAGGGAAAAGGCCAGGAGCTCCCACTAATTGAATGTTATGGTGAGTTTTTTCATGTATACATTTTTCATGCACTTATTTGCTATATCTATCTGCTACACGTGGAAGGCTGGTCCGTGAAAATAATGCCTACATTAAACCGGTCCCTGGTGCAAAAAATGTTGGGGACCCCTGTCCTGAAGGACCAAAATGACTCAGAAATGGCTCAATATCACATGTGTTTGTAATTATAGCATAGTTTTACCATAGGAAATAAAATGGTAATGGGCATATTCTGTTCCAGGGTCAAACTGTTGCCATTATAAAACCTTTATTAGCCTCCTACAATGCATTTTGTCCTCTGTAACTACGATGGCTGACAGGGGCAAACGTGCACCAACGTCCAAAAGCTTGAAACATAGAAATTGTATTTATTTTTATTTAGCCTTTATTTAGGTAAAAATCCCATTAAGATAAAGGATCTCTTTTCCCAGGGAGACCTGGCCAAGAGGGCAGCAGCAAGGTTACATTAAAAAACAGTAAACAACACATAAAACATCACATTTACAACATTAAAACTTGCTCACATGACACATGTGCATACAGACAAGGTAGACTGCAATCCTTTCACAGAAGCTTTAAACTCATTCAATGTAACAAGGGTTTGAAGTTTAATATTCGATTGTAGGTTATTCCAAGCCTTTAGAACAGTGGTTCTCAAATAGGGGTACGCGTACCACTGGGGGTACTTGAAGGTATGCCAAGGGGTACGTGAGATTTTTTCAAAATATTCTAAAAATAGCAACAATTCAAAAATCCTTTATAAATATATTTATTGAATAATACTTACTCAGTGAAGCACAAGCTCAGGTTTCTCACTAAAATGTCTGTCAAAAAGAACTGTGAAAAGAAATGCAACAATGCAATATTCAGTGTGGACAGCTAGATTTTTTGTGGACATGTTCCATAAATATTGATGTTAAAGATTTCTTTTTTTGTGTTTAGAATTAAGTTCATGAATCCAGATGGATCTCTATTACAATCCCTAAAGGGGGCACTTTAAGTTGATGATTACTTCTATGTGTAGAAATCTTTATTTATAATTGAATCACTTGTTTATTTTTCAACACGTTTTTAGTTATTTTTATATCTTTTTTTCCAAATAGTTCAAGAAAAAACACTACAAATGGGCAATATTTTGCACTGTTATACAATTTAATAAATCAGAAACTGATGACATAGTGCTGTATTTTACTTCTTTATCTCTTTTTTTCAACCAAAAGTGCTTTGCTCTGATTAGGGGGTACTTGAATTAAAAACATTTTCACAGGGGGTACATCACTGAAAAAAGGTTGAGAACCACTGCTTTAGAAGAAAGATCCAAAACGCACAAACCAGAAACAAATGCAACGAAAAAAATGCTGCAGTTCCTAGTATCCTAGATAACTTCCTGGTAACCTGGTTTAATGGTGCGTTCCATTTACCTCGGAAGTCAGAGCTGGGAATGACGTCACAGCAGAGTTATGAGCGTTCTTCATCGTCGATGCCATTCATGATATTGTTATTATAAGTGCTAACGCAGACACACTATTTATAGCGGCACCGTAACCGTGAGTTGACATGATCAACTGATGAGCTGCTTCCACGTGTCCTTGCTCGTGTAAGTGCATTGTAGATCATAAATCATGCCTCTTACCTGTATAGTAGAACGCTGAGGACGTATTTCAACAAGTTGGTACACTTTGACAGCCAATTTAGACCCGCGAGAACTACACAAAAAGACGCTTGGTTCCACCCCCCTTTTCTTCACAAGGATTAGGAGTCATTCTTCATCTAAATGGGAATATATCAACATCCTAGCAGTCGGCATCCTAATGACAGCAGACATTGTACAGTAAGTGATGTTTTATTATGATTTTTGGCTCATTAGGTCTGCATGAGTAGTAATCAGTGATGCCTTTTTTAAATTAATGAACCGCGTAAAATTATCAAAATATTTAAATATTAAATGTTATAAATGTGCCTGTTACAACATTAGATACGTACTTATAGTGTTTGTTATAAAACCTTAATACAATGCATCGTATTGCATTGTCTTAAAAAGGAAACTAGCCCCTTCTAAAGATGGCCGCCACATAGGCATGCCGCTAAGCGTGATTGTGGGTTAGCTTATTGGTTACCTGACTTACTTCCTGGTTGTTTGGTTAACTTACTTTGACGGTGTTTGTCTGTTTTGGGGGTTTTCAGTGACACTCTTTTATGATTTGTTGAGGTGAAGTCTCACGGAATTTTGCAAAAGTTTCGAGTGAATTTGGTGCATTCATCCATTTTCTACCGCTTGTCCCTCTTATTGGTCAGATTGTGAACTTTCCAACTCCGTGGGCGTTCGACTATTGAGGTTCTATTGTATAAGAACTAAATGAAAGACGGTATGTGGTCAAAATAAATAAATAAAAGTGTTAATCCAGATAAAGGGTGAAATTTCGGGGAAGTGATTTTAATCTGTGGTCCCTCGTGATGAGCTCAGTGAGGTCAGTGTCTCTTAGAACTTCGGCCAGGGATTTTATGGAAGCGCCACGCAGCAAAAAAGGCTTTGGCATGTTAGCCAGGTACATTATATTTACAGGATATCATCAGCATATTAAAGAAGTATCAAACATTTGGGATGTGGCGCAGGATTGTTTGATCTTCTTGACCCTTTTGATCACACCCAAGATGAACCATCCCAAATGTTTTAATCTCACGACTGGGACCAAATAAAAATAAGATTGCAATTTTTGTTGTGTGTGCATCAAATCATGGGTTGGATAAAAAAAAATGTTCACAATATTTTTGTTTGTCAGAAAATGTCACTTTTTTAATGCAACGCCAACTGAATACCGGTAATTGTTTAAATGTTCAATATTTTTACAAACACTAATCATGTACAATGTAAAGCAGTTTATAGCTCTGCAATTTTACAATTTAATAATATTGGATATTAAAAAAAATGGTTTGAATTCAAACATTTATGTCACGACGCAGAGAAGAAATAATGAGAATCATTTTAAAAAGCACACTCAAAAAATGAGTTAGGGAAAAATAAAGGATGCACACAAAAGGTGTGGAAAAACAGTAATCGTGTGGAGAGGATACTGTTGAAAGTACACTGAGCCAACGAGAAGCGTGAGTGGAGCCAAAGCAGAGTGGATGAACACGACTGAAAGGGGAAACCCTCAATAATCTACTGGGAAAATAAAGGAGAACTGCATTTTTTTTTTAATTTTGCCTATCATTCACAAACATTAGAAAAGACATGACGACAATTTTTTTTTTAACACATTCTAACTCATAAATAAAAGTAAACTTACAGCGGAGACAATGGGAGGTCCTCTATTCCGCCCATAAAACCCAATAAATAACCTTTCAAAAAGTGCCAACAATACTCCATTTACATTTTGTGAATTTAATATTAACCAAGTATTAGTGATATTGTTATTATAAGCGCTAACGCAGACAAACTATTTATAGCGACGCCGTAATCGTGAGCTTGCGTGCCTATGTTGACATGATCAACTGATGAGTCGCTTCCACTTTTCCTTGCTCGTGGAAGTTTATTGTAGATCATAAATCATGCCTCTTACCTGGATAGTAAAAGGATGAGGTTGTATTTCAACAAGTTAGTACACTTTGACAGCCAGTTAAGACCCGGAAATGGCGAGAACACAAAAAGACGCATAGTTCCACCCCCCTTTTCTTCACAAGCATTATGAGTAATTCTTCATCTAAATAGGAATATCTCACAGCGTGTCAAACTCAAGGCTTGGGGGCCAAATGTGGCACGCCGCTTCATTTTATTTGGCCCTCGACAGCCTGGAAATAATATGTAACAATAAAGTACGATAACTTTTCTGACTACCGGTAAATGTATTCTTTCTTTCCATTTTGGGAGAAAAAAAATATATGTACTCCATGTAATCGCAAATTATGATAACTTAAATATTGTCTAATTATGCAAAAATATATTATCAAACACTCAAACCATTTTTAAATTGAAATAAACACTAATAATAATGATTTCAAAGCAAATTATCCATCAAATTGTGCAATGTAAAAGTAGCAATAGATTTCATGGTAAAATTGTGAAATTTACTGTGGTTTTTACAGCATTTTTCGCTAAATGAAAAACACAGTACTTTTTTTTTCTGTAATAAACTGTGGTGCTGTTTTGGCATTTACATTGATTTGCAGTAAAAAAAAAAAAAAAAAAAAAAAAAAAAATCTGGCAGCTCTGGTGCCAAAATTTTACTGTAAAATTGCAGGTTTTTTTTATTTACAGTAAAAAAAACTAATGTAAATTTTACTGTAAAATTCTGGCAACTGAGCTGCCTTTTTTTAACCATAAAAACAGCAGTACTGTACTGTATCCTACTGTAAATTTTTAATTTACAGTAAGATACACTAAATTTTGAGGTGAAATTATTGCAACATACCATATTTTTTTTACATTTTAGTTGAAAAAAAATTTACTAATAAAATGCATCAACAAATTGTGTAATAATAGACGCGGCCCTGCTGGGGCCAAACATAACTGCGAAGCGACTTCGACACCTCTGGAATATATGAACATCCTGGCAGTCGGTATTACAATGACAGCAGACATTGTACAGTAAGTGATGTTTTATTATGTCTGTTGGCTCATCAGGTCTGCATGAGTAGTAATCAGTGATGTTGAAAGAAAAGCGAACGTTGTGATGCGTTTTTTAAATTAATGAACAGCGTAAAATGATCAAAATACGTAAATATTAAATGTTATTATAAATGTGCCTGTTACAACATTAGATACATACTTATGGTATGTGTTATAAAACCTTAATAAAGGTATTTGGATGTTTTTCTAAGGGCTTTATAGGCAGAATAGAGCGGCTCCCGTAGGCTCCATTGTAAGCGGACATTTGATCGCATTTATTTACTATTTAGAATCTGTCGTCATGTCTTTTCTAATGATTTTGAACAATAGGCAAAGTTCCAAAAAAGTGCAGTTCCTCTTTAAGTTGTATCTGTCAAGACTTGATCTTGGGAGTTTGCTTTTCCGGGATGCAACGGAAAGTTGGCACGGGCGAGACGGGAATGGAGGTACATGATTTATTGAAACACTAGAACTACAAAAAAAGATCAAACCAAAGCGCGCACAGTGGCGGAAACTATGAACAATTAAACAAAACATAAACTGTGGCTTGATAAACAAAAACTTACTTGGCATGGAACCGGCATGAAAAAAAGAGCAGCAAGGATCATAAGGGTGTGCAGAAGCATATATGGGGTGATGTCGTCAGGACGAACAACAGAAAATGAAAAGCTTAAATAACACAGACATGATTAACGAAAACAGGTGCGTGACTCAAAACGTGAAACAGGTGCGTGACGTGACAGGTGAAAACTAATGGTTGCTATGGTGACAAACAAGAGTGTACAATGAGTCCAAACGTGGAACAGGTGAAACTAATGGGTAATCATGCAAACAAGACAAGGGAGTGAAAAGCCAGAAACTAAACAAAACATGACTTAATACAAAACATGATTACACAGACATGACAGAGCCCCTCCCTTAAGGACAGATACCAGATGTCCAAGAAAACACTTAACAAAAGTCATGGGAGGGCGGGAGGGGGACATGGCGGTGGGTCGCCAGCCCAAGTGGCCCCGAATCCACCGAGGCAAAGTCAAGTGGCGGCGGCGAGTGGAACGCCGCTGCAGCAGGCGAGGCGGGCGCCCAGGGATTGGACACATTCGTGGCCGACTGGGAGGTGGGCGCACTTGGCGTGGCGGGCGACCAGGTAGCGGCCATATCCGTAGCCGACGAGGAGGCAGGCGCGTCGTCAACTTGACAGGCGTGGCAGCTCGGCGTGGCAAGTCAGGCGGCGAAGCTCGGCGTGACGCGTCCAGCGGCGAAGCTCGGCGTGACGCGTCCAGCGGCGAAGCTCGGCGTGGGTCTTGGTCTTGGTCTTGGTGTGGGTCTTGGTCTTGGTGTGGGTCTTGGTCTTGGCATGGCGGGTCTTGGTCTTGGTCTTGGCATGGCGGGTCTTGGCATGGCGGGTCTTGGTCTTGGCATGGCGGGTCTTGGTCTTGGTCTTGGTGTGGG
The DNA here is from genome assembly GCF_033978685.3 of Nerophis lumbriciformis. Lineage (NCBI taxonomy): Eukaryota > Metazoa > Chordata > Actinopteri > Syngnathiformes > Syngnathidae > Nerophis > Nerophis lumbriciformis. Next base: position 52,884,932 of record NC_084550.2, on the reverse strand, counting down.
TGTGGGTCTTGGTCTTGGCATGGCGGGTCTTGGTCTTGGCATGGCGGGTCTTGGTCTTGGCATGGCGGCACTTGGCGTCTTGGCGCTGCGACTGGCGGCACTTGGCGTCTTGGCGCTGCGACTGGCGGCACTTGGCATCTTGGCGCTGCGACTGGCGGCACTTGGCGTCTTGGCGCTGCGACTGGCGGCACTTGGCGTCTTGGCGCTGCGACTGGCGGCACTTGGCGTCTTGGCGCTGCGACTGGCGGCACTTGGCGTCTTGGCGCTGCGACTGGCGGCACTTGGCGTCTTGGCGCTGCGACTGGCGGGACTTGGCGTGGAGGGTCTTGGTCTTGGCGTGGAGGGTCTTGGTCTTGGACTTGGCGTGGAGGGTCTTGGTCTTGGCGTGGAGGGTCTTGGTCTTGAAGTGGAGGAGCTGGTGCTAGCCTTGGTGCGGCGACAGGTGCTAGCCGTAGAGCTAGCCTTGGAGCAGCTAGCCGTGGTACTAGCCTTGGAGCAGCTAGCCGTAGTGCTAGCTTTGGAGCAGGTGGAGGTGGCCTAGCTGGGGGTTGCGGCTTGGCAGGTCGGAAGACTGGTGAGGGCGGTCGTGCTGGAGGGTGTGGCTTGACGGGTCGGTAGACTGGTGAGGGCGGTCGTGCTGGAGGCTGTGGCTTGACAGGTCGGTAGACTGGTGGTGGCGGCCGTGAGGGAGGCTGTGGCTTGACATGGTGATGCTGAGCCACCCCACCTGAACAATTCCCAGCCCTAGCCCCCCCCCCTCAAGGGGCGGATACCAGACGCGCTCCCTGCGGTCTGGAACTCTCTGTAGGGGTTGGCGGAGGAGGGCAGAAACTTCCCCATTAAATTGTCCAAATTGTCTTTTTTTGTACCTGGGATTGAGTGGGTGAAAAAAAATTGTTTTGTGTCTTGGGTGTGGCTTGAGTCCTGGGGAGCGGGGAATCAAAAGAAAAAGAATTCAGAGGAAAAAAAAAATCCTGGTCTTTGACGTCATCCGGGCGAAGCCGGGCTGGCTGCTGCTTGCTTCCGCCCGGAGGGGGAGGGGCTTGTGGGAGCGGCGTGTCCTGCTGGCTCGCGGAAGTTCTTCCTGAAGTCCTTCGTCGGGAGCGGCGCTTCCGGCACTGCGCTGCGTCCCCGCATTCCTGGGACCAAATGGAGTCTCTGTACTCCACGGAGGAGTAGCGCAGAGTTTCCTCCTCCATCGCGCACAGGACCGCCCAAGAAGCCTCGTCCAAAATGTCCAACTCGGCCAACTTAGGTGCGGAAAAGCGGGTCTGCTGACGACCTACTGTCATGACTTGGTCCTGGGTGTGTGCTTTTCCATGATTTATTTAAAGACTATAAATACAAAAAAAAGGATCAAACAAAAGCGCGCACAGTGGCGGAAACTATGAACAATTAAACAAAACATAAACTGTGGCTTGATAAACAAAAACTTACTTGGCATGGAACCGGCATGAAAAAAAGAGCAGCAAGGATCATAAGGGTGTGCAGAAGCATATATGGGGTGATGTCGTCAGGACGAACAACAGAAAATGAAAAGCTTAAATAACACAGACATGATTAACGAAAACAGGTGCGTGACTCAAAACGTGAAACAGGTGCGTGACGTGACAGGTGAAAACTAATGGTTGCTATGGTGACCAACAAGAGTGTACAATGAGTCCAAACGTGGAACAGGTGAAACTAATGGGTAATCATGCAAACAAGACAAGGGAGTGAAAAGCCAGAAACTAAACAAAACATGACTTAATACAAAACATGATTACACAGACATGACAGTATCCGCCCGTGACCCAAATAACAGGCAGAGCTGCCAGATCATGACAATTTATTAGATGTGACATTTTTCAAGTTTCCCGCCACACTTCATTATACAGTGGAATTTGTTTTTGTTTTTAAGATTCAGATTTTAAAGATTATTCCCTTTATACGAGTGAGTACCCGTATAAAATGGAAATGTTTCTATACTGGCTTTCTTCCATAATCCAAAAATATTCTGTGGGGGGCGGGGGACGTGGCCTGCGGACCTGCAGCGAAGCGGGGTGTGCCAGGACCGGCTTCGAGATCAGCGACAGGTGCGTGGATGGCCCACCTGGGAGTGTTTATCTAACCACCCGTCGTTTTGTTAAAGTGAGCAGCCGGGAAGGAGAAGGGGGTTGGAGCGAGAGCGAGACTGACACAAGAGACGATGGCTGAAAAGCACAAAAAGAGAATCTTATTGAAAAATAAATCATTGTTCAGGACCATGCACGCAGCTGTCATGTCAGTGATTGGTGGTCCGAGGAACCCGGAGGAGAGAGTCCTCCGCATATGCATGTTAGGTTAATTGGGAACCTAAATTGTCCAAAATTGAGTTTGAACGATTGTCTATATTTAGCCTGCGATGGGCAGGCGACCAGTCTAGGGTGTACTCTCGCCCAAAGTCATGGATGGACGGAACATACTAGTCCGTTATCCTGTGTATCAAACAAAGAATCCCAAGCAGTGGTGACTCACTCTTGTCGTGTTACTAATACGCTAAGTGTTCCTAAGGTCTTTATTACCAAACGTGCTTGTGTTAATCTGCTCTTGACTCCCCAGCCCCACCACGCCTCTATGACATCATCACTGGATGAGTTCTTTGCTAACGAGCAGAGTTACACCACGAGCCTCTGTGCTTTTTTTATTGCGTCTTGATGCAAAAAGACTAACGCGGGCCCAAAGACAGTTGCAGGGGCAAGCACTTTGATAAAGAAGATGAGAAACACTATATAATCTCTCCTTTCCTCCTTTTCCGCTCACTGTAGTGTTTGTCAACAAGAGTAGTTAATAAAGGTGTAAGTGATAGTAAATGCTCATTTATATGCATTCACATGTAAAAATCTCATGTAAAAAATATACAACATGAAGTAGCAAGAAACACGTCAATAATGAATAAAGCAAAATCTTTGTTCTAGACCAGGGGTCGGCAACCTTTACCAGTCAAAGAGCCATTTTGACCAGTTCCTCAAGTAAAAGAAAACAACGGGGGCCACAAATATCCTTTGAGATTTAAAATGAAATAACACTGCATACAAAGTTGTTGTTTTTTGCAGTGTGCTATGTATACACCAGGGGTCTCAGACACGCGGGCCACACCTTAATGTGAAAATTGAATGTTAGTGCGGCCCGCAAGTTTTATATGAATGGCGCTTGACAGTGTCACACATGCCATCCCTCCCGATTTTACCGGCAGACTACGAATTTCAGGGCAACTGTTCTCTCGAACGTGCCGTGATGTTGTAGCAATTAGCGCCCACTACAACCAACGTGCTGGCTTTGCCACACGTTGTATGGTGCGTCTGCTTGCTTACGTAAGTGACAGCAAGGCATACTTGGTCAACAACCACACAGGTTACACTGACGGTGGCGGTATAAAAAACTTTAACACTCTTACTAATAATGCGCCACACTGTGGACCCACACCAAACAAGAATGACAAACACATTTCGGGAGAACATCTGCACCGTAACACAACATAAACACAACAGAACAAATACCCAGAATCCCATGCAGCCCTAACTCTTCCGGGCTACATTATACACCCCCGCTACCAAACCCCGCCCACCTCAACCGACGCACAGAGGGAGGGGGGGGGGTTGATGTGTGAGGGAGCAGGGTTGGGTTGGGGGTGGGGTTTGGTGGTAGCAGGGGTGTATAATGTAGCCCGGAAGAGTCAGGGCTGCATGGGATTCTGGGTATTTGTTCTGTTGTGTTTATGTTGTGTTAAGGTGCAGATGTTCTCCCGAAATGTGTTTGTCATTCTTGTTTGGTTTTGGTTCAAAGTGTGGCGCATTATTAGTAAGAGTGTTAAAGTTGTTTTATATGGCCACCGTCAGTGTAACTTGTGTGGCTGTTGACCAAGTATGCCTTGCTGTCACTTGCGTGTGCCAGCAGAAGATGCATATAACAAGAGGCTGGGCTTGCACGCTGTTCATACAGATTGTGGAAGGCGTTAAATGCTGTACCATCATGGCATGTCCTTATTATTATTGTAAGGGTGAAAATCGGAGACCATTAATCCTGGGAGTTTTCAGCGAGAGGCACTGAAATCAGGAAGTCTCCCGAGAAAATCGGGGGGGTCGGCAAGTATGCAGCTGAGCCGCATCAGCGATCAAAGAGCCGCATGCGGCTCCGGAACCGCGGGTTGCCGACCCCTGTTCTAGACCAAAAATCCCTCCATATTCTCTGCTGCTTGCTAGTGTTACCATATCTGAGTTATTGTGCAGAAATATGGGGAAATAACTACAAAAGTACACTTCATTCATTAACGGTGTTACAAAAAAGATCTGTTAGAATAATACATAATGTTGGATATAGAGAACATAGAAACCCCTTATTTATTAAATCAAAAATACTATAATTACACGACATAATGAATTTGAAAACAGCTAAAATTATACACAAAGCAAACTATAATCTGCTACCCAACAATATACAACAATTCTTCTCAACAAAAGAGGAGGAATATAATCTTAGAGAAAAATGTAATTTAAAAAACATTTGTTTGCTCGTACAACACTTAAAACCTTTAGTATATCAGTATGTGGAATTAAATTATGGAATGGATTAAGCAAAGAAATCAAACAATGTACTAATATGATCCACTTCAAGAAACTCTTCAAACTTAAAGTGTTTACAAAGTACAAAGAAGAAGAACCATGATAAACATCCTGAATTTATCTCATCCATCCATTCATTTTCTAGATAATCTTATTTATCTCACCATATGAAATATAATTGACTTCACCAAGTATTATTTATTTATTTGTATCGTTATTACTTATGGAGTATATTGTGAATAAATTGAGAACAGGAAGTGAACAAAAGTTTTAGCAACTGCTATGTAGAGGGAAAGGGGTAGGATTAAATAAGCTCTGCTTCTTCCTACTCCTTTCCGAACATGTTGAATAGAGGAACTGGAAATTGTGATGTATCATGTTGTATGCATGCATGTTCCAAATAAACACAAACTCAACTCAACTCAACATTGTTTTCTGCATGGAAAACGATCATAAACAATGTTTATAAAAAGCTGGTAGGTGGACAGACATTTTGGGGGCTCAAGCCAGAAAAAAGGGCACCCATTGTAAAATTATACGGTATAACATACAAACTCAAATGACCAAATTGAAGAAAAAATTAAAGTGTATAGTACACAGTGCATTTGTTTTCACCGTTTTCTGACAGTTGTTTTCAGTATCTTACAAATGCACCTGAAACTAATATCACAATAAGTAAATACATGTAATAACTCACTTTTCTTGTGCCCATAAAACATGCAGCCATTTTCTTCTATTTGATGGGACCAGCCCCATCCAACACATATCACTGAAAGCCCAGGATGTCCTCTAAACCAGTGTTTTTCAACCACTGTGGCGCGGCACACTAGTGAAATGCCGTGAAATACAGTCTGGTGTGCCGTGGGAGATTATGTAATTTCACCTAATTGGGTTAAAAATATTTTTTGCACACAAGTAATTATAATCCGTAAATAATGTGGCAGAATAACAAGGTTATACTCGTCCATATCAGTAGGTGGCAGCAAGTAGCTAATTGCTTTGTAGATGTCGGGAACACGTCGTGTCGTGATCACAACATGCAGACGACAGCGGGAGGCAGCGTGCAGGTAAAAAGGTACACTGCAAAAAGTCAGTGTTCAAAAACAAGAAAAAAAAATACAAAAGTTAGAAAAATTATCTGCCAATAGAACAAGAACATTTGGCTTGTCAAGACTTTCCAAAACAAGTAAAATTAGCTAACCTCAATGAACCCAAACATACCTTAAAATAAGTATTTTCTCACTAATAACAAGTGCACTTTTCTTGGTAGAAAAAACAAACATGAGACCTTTTTGCTCAATATGTTGAAAAATATTCTTAAATTAAGTAAATGCTAGTGCCATTATCTTGACATAATGATATGCGCTCAGCATTACATTTCCTGCATTTTCCCATAGATTAAAAAAAAAAAAAAAAAAAAAAAAAAAATTAGTTTATGCACATTCAGATAAATTCTTCAAAATTACAATACAAAAACACTGGTCGGGGGCCGGGCTGTAAATATATGTATATATATATATATATATATATATATAAAAATTGGTCGGGGGCCGGGCTGTATATATATATATAAATAAGTCACGGTGTGATGTGACATGTCGTGACAGTACACCTACCGTATTTTTCGGAGTATAAGTCGCATTTGCCGAAAATGCATAATAAAGAAGGAAAAAAACATATATAAGTCGCACTGGAGCCCGGCCAAACTATGAAAAAAACTGCGACTTATAGTCCGAAAAATACGGTACTTTGAGACAAGAGCTATATTGATGCATGCTTGGTTATAGTTTAAAGTCATATCCAACAATTGCGAGAAATACTTTTTATTGTCAATATCAGCTACTTAGTTTCGTTTTTTAATGATTTCTGCTTTTGGTGTGCCTCAGGATTTTTTGAATGAAAAAAATATGCCTTGGCTCAAAAAAGGTTGAAAAGCACTGCTCTAAACAGCACAGCGGGTTTTCCTCTTGCAGTGTTATGCATTTCAAATAAGGCCGGCCCCCTTACGGCGGGCCGCAGGAGGTAAACAGAAATGTCTCCTGCTGCCGTGTTCGCGTGATCACTTCAAGAAACCAGGAGGAGAACTTTTTATTCGGCTCCTTCGGTCACCTGACCGCTGGCCCTGGCGTCTGGGAACAGGAAGTATGACATCACTGCCCTGACATTCAGGAATGTGGGAATGTCAAGCTCTCACTTAGCACGGCTGCAACAAGACGAGAGGAGCGCCAGCTGCACACACTCACACAGAGATTCCCATTCCACCGCTAATAAACAAAGGACTTACGAGCCTTGTGATTGCTTACATAAAAACGCACAACTTGTGTGTGCGTGTGTGCATGGAGCAAACGTACTCATCAAGATGAGTCCGCATCGGCAAACCATGACAAGGCACCTTTTTGAATCACTTCATCACACTTGCAAAAACCTCAATGGGAGATTCCAACAGGAGCAACAGCAAGAACTCGTCAACATCCTGTAGTACTGCGCTCCACATAGTACTCAACTAAAGACAGTACTCAACTCAAGATAGTACAAATCGCGATCAATGTTTTTCCATTACCAAACCCTAGCTATTATCTGTCGAGTACCGTATTTTCCGGACCATAAGGCGCACTTAAAATCCTTTTTTTCCCTCAAAACTCGACAGTGCGCCTTATAGCCCGGTGCGCCTAATATAAGGAATAAGTTTGGTTGAACTTACTCACCTCAAAGCTATTTTATTTGGTGCATGGTGTAATGATAAGTGTGACCAGTAGATGGCAGTCAAACATAAGAGATACGTGAAGACAGCACTATGATTGCAATATGACTCAAGTAAACAACACCAACATTTTATATGTTCCATTGAATATATAGAACATTACACACGGAGCTCAAAAATCTATCAAAATGTTTTACTACGACTTTTGGTAAGCTATGAAGCCGCACCGCTTGAATAATTGTCGGCGCATTAAACATAGGAGTATTATTATGGTGCATACTTGCCAACCCTCCCGAATTTTCCGGGAGACTCCCGAAATTCAGCGCCTCTCCCGAAAACCTCCCGGGACAAATATTCTCACAAAAATCTCCCGATTTTCAGCCGGAGGTGGAAGCCACGCCCCCTCCAGCTCCATGCGAACCTGAGTGAGGACAGCCTTTTTTCATGACGGGAGGACAACAGGGTGACAAGAACTAAATCATCCAGACTAGAGATAAATTGTATTATTATGTTTATCTTACCTAAAAATAAATATATTTAATAATTTACAAAAAAAACAACTAAATACATGTTTACTATATTTTGCTAAAAACATCAAAATTAATTGTATTTTTATTTGTATTTTTTCCTGACTCCTTATTACATCCAGCCATAGAATTATACATTAAAATAAACATATTTGAAATAATTGATTTTAAATTATCATAATAATTCATTTAAAATGACCATATTTAATTATTAAAATAATTGCTTGTTTATCAACAACTTTAGCATTTTATTCATTACATTTTGAAACTCTCAGAAGCCAAATTATGTTATATTCCTTAATATTTATTTATGCAAGTTTGAAGTATCAATTATCTAAACACAGTTTTGTTTGCATATTTTCAGGATGTAGATATCTATATATATATATATATATATATATATATATATATATATATATATATATATATATACTGTATATGTATAAAATACTTGACTTGGTGAATTCTAGCTGTCAATATACTCCTCCCCTCTTAACCACGCCCCCAACTACGCCCCGCCCCACCCCCGACCACGCCCCCACCCCTTCCTCCCGAAATCGGAGGTCTCAAGGTTGGCAAGTATGTTATGGCGTGTGTATAAGGTAAGACATATTATCTGGCGTTTTGTTTCGCAATATTATGCAAAAGCAACTTTTTTTTTACCTTCTGGTACCTGCTGTATTTGGGATCTGTAGAAGTCCTGAAAAATTGCGGGCGTCCGCGAATTGATAGGCTCTATCTTCTTGTTATGGGACATTCATCCTTCGCTGTTGCCATTTCTAATATAAAGTAGTGTAAAGTTCTTACTTATGTCTGTCAGTAAACTTGCCATGAAAGCGCTAAAACATACCGGTGTAGTGAGTTTACATTAACCACCCAAGGAACTTTAGTTATTAGAGTTCCGGTTGGACGGTTTTTCACGGGACACATTTCCGGTATTGTTGTTTTTGGATGAGGAAATGCTGCTCCGTTATTGATTGAAGTAAAGTCTGAATGTCATTAAAACAGTTAGCTTCATCTTTTGACACTTCTTCCACTCCCGTCCTTGCACGCTACACCGCTACAACAAAGATGACGGGGAGAAGACGCTGTCGAAGGTGAGCCACGTAAATAAGACCGCCCACAAAACGGCACATCCTGAAGCGACTGTCAGAAAGCGGCTTGAAGATGATCTGTAAAACATAATCTATGCAACATTTTGACCAACGAACCACCATTACATGTTATGTAGACCACAAGGATGTGTTTTCCATTCATAAAAAAAAACTAATAATAAAATGACCCCTTTAATGCGCCCTATGGTCGGGAAAATACGATACTTGGTTCCAAGAGGTCCGACATGATATTGCAGATGTAAGGGAAAGTTACGATAATAAGCACACATGCTAACCTTAGTTCACCTTGTGTCCGACAAGGTGCTGGAATATGTCCCAACTACGTTTTTTTGCTGCCCCCTTGTCTCCTCTTGAATAAAAATGTTCTCTACAAAGATATCACTGATATCATGAATTCCCGTGTAAAGATACATCTCTTAAAGTCACACTTTTTCTGCAGGCGAGCTACTTTTCAATTGACCAAGTCGTGGGGATCTACCTCATTGATATATATTTATTTATTTATGAAAGATAGGTTTTTGTTAACAAGTAAAAGGTGTTTAATGATAATACAAGCATGTTTAACACATATAGATTCCTTTCTTTCATGAATACAAGAATATAAGTTGGTGTATTACCTGATTCTGATGACTTGCATTGATTGGAATCAGACAGTAGTGCTGATAATGTCCACATTTTTTAATGGAGGAGAAAAAAAGTCCTCCTTTCTGTCCAATACCACATGAAAGTGGTTGGTTTTCGGCACTTATTTGTCCAGCTTCCATACTCCTTTTTATACACTTCACAAGATATACATTGGCGGCAAACTCCGTAGCTTGCAAGCTTGTTTACGCCAGCTTTCTGAGACTCTTATTTTGTTAGCGCAGGCAGGATGAAGCAGCACTTTTATTGTGAGGACAGTAACTGTGCAGTCGGTCTTTAGAGTTTGGACGGCAGGTACGGCGCGAGAGTCTGTTGAAATAAAAAGTGTTTCTCGCCTACCTGTCGGTCATTTTGTCTTAATAATGAGCTCGCAGCAGCCATCTTGTTGTGAAGCTGACAGAGTTTGCGCCTTGTATTTTTGTGGAGAGGAGTTCGCTAACAGTCTGATACAGATTGGTCATGTATTTGCGACAAAACTAGCGGCATAAATCCCACATTCTTCACCACTGATCCTCCAATACTATGAAATCCATTAGTTTACCGCAAATGTCGACTCCATGTAAGGAGTCTCGTGAAAACTTTTCTTTCTACTGGAATGAATCTGTCAGGGTTTTTTTCCCGTTATCTTTAGCCGCGGTAACTTTGTTGTGTACGTCTACATCAGGGGTGCTCATTACGTCGATCGCGAGCTACCGGTCGATCTCGGAGGGTGTGTCAGTCGATCACCAGCCAGGCATTAAAAAAATAGTCCTAAAAATGAGCGATCATAAATCTTCACTATGACGTCACTTTCGTCACTTGATTGACATTCACGGCACCCGAGGGTCTTCTGAAATGACGCTGGCTGCTGCCAGCTCATTAAAATTACCGACAGGAAGGCGAGAAACACTTTATTTCAACAGACTCTGGCGCCGTACCTGTCGTCAAAACTCCAAAGACCGACTGCACAGTTGGACAGTTGCGCTAACAAAATAAGAGTCTCAGAAAGCTGGCGTGCACAAGCTAGCAAGTTACGGAGTTTGCCGACAATGTATTTCTTGTAAAGTGTATACAAAGGAGTACGGAAGCTGGACAAATAAGATGCCAAAAACCAACCACTTTCATGTGGTATTGGACAGAAAGGAGGACTTTTTTTCTCCTCCACTCGAAAATGTGGACATTATCAGCACTACTGTCTGATTCCAATCAATGCAAGTCATCAGAATCAGGTAATACACCAACTTATATTCTTGTCTTCATGAAAGAAAGGAATCTATATGTGTTAAACATGCTTGTATTATCTTTAAACACCTTTAACTTATTAACAATATTAACTATATGTTTTAAACATGCTTGTATTATCTTTAAACACCTTTAACTTGTTAATATTAACTATATGTGTTAAACATGCTTGTATTATCTTTAAACACCTTTAACTTGTTAACAATATTAACTATATGTGTTAAACATGCTTGTATTATCATTAAACACCTTTAACTTGTTAACAATATTAACTATATGTGTTAAACATGCTTGTATTATCTTTAAACACCTTTAACTTGTTAACAATATTAACTATATGTGTTAAACATGCTTGTATTATCTTTAAACACCTTTAACTTATTAACAATATTAACTATATGTGTTAAACATGCTTGTATTATCTTTAAACACCTTTAAGTTGTTAACAATATTAACTATATGTATTAAACATTCTTGTATTATCATTAAACACCTTTAACTTGTTAACAATATTAACTATATGTGTTAAACATGCTTGTATTATCTTTAAACACCTTTAACTTGTTAACAATATTAACTATATGTATTAAACATGCTTGTATTATCTTTAAACACCTTTAAGTTGTTAACAATATTAACTATATGTGTTAAACATGCTTGTATTATCATTAAACACCTTTAACTTGTTAACAATATTAACTATATGTGTTAAACATGCTTGTATTATCTTTAAACACCTTTAACTTGTTAACAATATTAACTATATGTATTAAACATTCTTGTATTATCATTAAACACCTTTAATTTATTAACAATATTAACTATATGTGTTAAACATGCTTGCATTATCATTAAACACCTTTAACTTGTTAACAAAAACATATATTTCAAAAATAAGTAAATATAAATTATATATATGAATGAGGTAGATCCCCACGACTTGATCAATTGAAAAGTAGCTCGCCTGCAGAAAAAGTGTGAGCACCCCTGGTCTACATGATGGGCTTTCAGGTGCTTCATTAAGTTGCTTGTATTGAAACCTCCTACATAAGTTCCACCCCTCGAAACAGAGATATTGCAAAGTGTGCATTAGGGTTGTGCAGTATACCGGTACTGGTATAGTATCGCGGTACTGATGAATCAAAAACGGTACTATACTTTGTTTGAAAAGTACGGCGCGTTGTCATGTCGTGACATTGCTGGTTTACAAGCAGGGAAGCATGTTCGGCAGCGCACAATCACAGAGTACTTACAAACAGACACAGTGTGTAGACAGAAAAGGGAGAACGGACGCATTTTGGTCTAAAAACTGATGATAAAGGTGAAGTTATAACACTGAAACGCCCTCAGGAATAGGTGCTTTAAGACATGGCTAGCTAGCTAGCGGCGAACGTCCATTCGCAGTCGGCAGTGCTTTAGCTACTTCTAAATCACTAATCCTCGCCTCCATGGTGACAAATAAAGTAAGTTTCTTACAAGTATCATCCCTGCAGGACGAGGAATAGCTAAACATGCTTCACTACACACCGTAGCTCACCGGCGTCACAATGTAAACAAACGCCATTGGTGGATCTACACCTGACATCCACTGTAATGATACCAAGTACAGGAGTGACACGATTATGATTACGTCGATATTTTTTGGCATCACAGCATCTTCTTTCGTTTTTTTTTTAATTTATATTATTTTTACAAACTCAGGAAATACGTCCCTGGACACATGAGGACTTTGAATATGACCAATGTATGATCCTGTAACTACCGTATTTTTCGGACTATAAGTCGCAGTTTTTTTCATAGTTTGGCCGGGGGTGCGACTTATACTCAGGAGCGACTTATGTGTGAAATTATTAACACATTACCGTAAAATATCAAATAATATTATTTAGCTCATTCACGTAAGAGACTAGACGTATAAGATTTCATGGGATTTAGCGATTAGGAGTGACAGATTGTTTGGTAAACGTATAGCATGTTCTATATGTCATAGTTATTTGAATGACTCTTACCATAATATGTTACGTTAACATACCAGGCACGTTCTCAGTTGGTTATTTATGCCTCATATAACGTACACTTATTCAGCCTGTTGTTCACTATTCTTTATTTATTTTAAATTGCCTTTCAAATGTCTATTTCTGGTGTTGGGTTTTATCAAATAAATGTCCCCCAAAAATGTGACTTATATATGTTTTTTTTCCTTCTTTATTATGCATTTTTGGCAGGTGCGACTTATACTCCGGTGCGACTTATACTCCGAAAAATACGGTACTTGGTATCGGATTGATACCTAAGTGTGTGGTATCATCCAAAACTAATGTAAGGCATCCAAACAACAAAAGAATAAGTGAGTATTACATTTTAACAGAAGTGTAGATAGAACATGTTGAAAGAGAAAGTAAGCAGATATTAATAGTAAATGAACAAGTAGATTAATCATTCATTTTCTACCACTTGTCCTTAATAATGTTGACAAAATAATAGGTAGATAAATGACACAATATGTTACTGCATATGTCAGCAGACTAATTAGGAGCCTTTGTTTGTTTACTTACTACTAAAAGACAAGTTGTTTTGTATGTTCACTATTTCATTTAAAGGGGAACATTATCACCAGACCTATGTAAGTGTCAATATATACCTTGATGTTGCAGAAAAAAGACCATATATTTTTTTAACCGATTTCCGAACTCTAAATGGGTGAATTTTGGCGAATTAAACGCCTTTCTATTATTCGCTCTCGGAGCGATGACGTCACAACGTGACGTCACATCGGGAAGCAATCCGCCATTTTCTCAAACACAGAGTCAAATCAGCTCTGTTATTTTCCGTTTTTTCGACTGTTTTCCGTACCTTGGAGACATCATGCCTCGTCGGTGTGTTGTCGGAGGGTGTAACAACACGAACAGGGACGGATTCAAGTTGCACCAGTGGCCCAAAGATGCGAAAGTGGCAAGAAATTGGACGTTTGTTCCGCACACTTTACCGACGAAAGCTATGCTACGACAGAGATGGTAAGAATGTGTGGATATCCTGCGACACTCAAAGCAGATGCATTTCCAACGATAAAGTCAAAGAAATCTGCCACCAGACCCCCAGGAAAAGAGAGCGGATGAGGGTATGTCTACAGAATATATTAATTGATGAAAACTGGGCTGTCTGTACTCTCAAAGTGCATGTTGTTGCCAAATGTATTTCATATGCTGTAAACCTAGTTCATAGTTGTTAGTTTCCTTTAATGCCAAACAAACACATACCAATCGTTGGTTAGAAGGCGATCGCCGAATTCGTCCTCGCTTTCTCCCGTGTCGCTGGCTGTCGTGTCGTTTTCGTCGGTTTCGCTTGCATACGGTTCAAACCGATATGGCTCAATAGCTTCAGTTTCTTCTTCAATTTTGTTTTCGCTACCTGCCTCCACACTACAACCATCCGTTTCAATACATGCGTAATCTGTTGAATCGCTTAAGCCGCTGAAATCCGAGTCTGAATCCCAGCTAATGTCGCTATACATTGCTGTTTTAGCCGCCATGTTTGTTTGTATCGGCATCACTATGTGACATCACAGGAAAATGGACGGGTGTATATAACGATGGTTAAAATCAGGCACTTTGAAGCTTTTTTTTAGGGATATTGCGTGATAGGTAAAATTTTGAAAAAAACTTTGAAAAATAAAATAAGCCACTGGGAACTGATTTTTAATGGTTTTAACCCTTCTGAAATTGTGATAATGTTCCCCTTTAAGGACAAACTTGCAAAAATAAACACATGTTTAATGTACCCTAAGATTGTTTGTTAAAATAAAGCATCAATCAATCTATCAATCAATGTTTATTTATATAGCCCTAAATCACAAGAGTCTCAAAGGGCTGCACAAGCCACAACGACATCCTCGGTACAGAGCCCACATAAGGGCAAGGAAAAACTCACCCCAGTGGGACGTCCATGTGCATGACTATGAGAAACCTTGGAGAGGACCGCACATGTGGGTATGTGGTAAAGCCAATAATAAAAAATGTTGTGGTCCCCTTTATTTAGAAAAGTATCGAAATAATTTTAGCACCGGTACCGTTAACAAAATATTGGTATCGGGACAACACTAATCAGGACACTTTTGATTGTTTTGTTTCCCTAAAAATGATTATTACTTGGTAGTGGATCGATACTAAAACGTGCAGTCTTGTTTGTACAGTTCCTTGTAGAATGTGTACGGCTAATTAGCGAGGAATACACAATACGCAACTTTACAGAGAAGTTAGCTTCTACTTCTCTGTTTGAGAGATTCCAGAGGGATGCAGCCCCCCCAACCTAAAAAAACACAAAAAGCAGCTCCGGTCCAAGAACAACCTGCATGCCTTCCCGCGCTCTAGAAGGTTCCAAACGGCATTCCCCGCATATCTGCAAAGACGTTCCCACAGAGCTGACACTCACCCCGGTAGCGGAGGCTGTCGGCGTGGTGGTGGTGGTGGTGGTGGTGGTGCAGGAGGTGGTTGCGCTGCCGGTGGTTCTCCAAGGCGGGGGGGCCGCCGGCACCCCCCAGGCCCGCCAGTCTGCAGTTGGTGGCGGTCAGCTCGGAGCGCAGGTTGCTGACTTCCTGGCTGGCCGAGCGGATGGCCCCGTCGATCCTCTGGGCCAGCTGCTTGTTGTCCTCCATCATGTTGAGGATCTTCCCCTGGGGAGCGGGTCCACACAGAGCAGCATGGTGACAAAGTTGCGGAAGACGGCGATACTGCTCCCCTCTCTCTCAGTTCAACTTCGGGCAAAAAAGGAGAATCTGCCCGGCGAGCGGTGACGTCGACCTGTTACCGCATCCTTCACATGTGTGCGAGGAAGGAGAAGAAGGCGGCGTGGACGCGCTGCGAGCAGACCGAGCTGACATGCAGCCTTTAAGCGGAGCGTACCATGTGCTGCAGGGCCGGGGGAGCGAGAGGGGGACAGGGGGGAGAGGTGGGAAAGGAGGGGAGGGAAAGCTATGCATCCCACACCCTCGTGGAGTCTGTTACCAGTTAGCAAGTCGTGGAAAAAACAGAAACTGCAAGAAGCCCCCTTTGACAGGCCTCCCCTCCTCACTGCAACGTCCTTTTTGTCTCTCTCCCACGTCCCCGTTCATTCCGTTATATATTCATCTCTTTTGTCCTGGGAGAAAGCTCAGCCCCACATGGGCCGGCGGGAGAGAGGAAAAGGGGACGGGGGACGGGGGGGGTTTCGGGGTTGGCGCAGGCTTAAGGCGCCCAAGGGGGAAAACTTTTCAACTAGTGTAAACTTAGCTGCAGTCCTCAATAGAAGACAGAGAGGCCGAGAGGCCCAGAGACACGCAGTAGAGAACAGGCTGGATTACACTTCTCGCTCACAAAGTAACAGGAAAAAAAAGTCTTGTGTGGCGAACAAAACCGCTCGCAAATGTTAAATGTGCATTTGACACCTCATTTACAAAGTATGACAACGCCTCCAGTGCCAGTGATGCGTCGCTTTCATTGGTATTCTCGCCATGGCAGCGAGGGACAAACAAGGACGGGACGGACTTTTGCCTCGTTTGCTCACATGCACACAAAAACTTTACTGTACACTGCAAAATGTCAGTGTTCAAAAACAAGAAAAAAAAAATACAAAAATGAGGGGTATTTTATTTGAACTAAGCAAAATTATCTGCCAATAGAACAAGAAAATTTGGCTTGTCAAGACTTTCCAAAAATAAGTAAAATTAGCTAACCTCAATGAACCCCAAAATACCTTGAAATAAGTATATTCTCACTAATAACAAGTGTACTTTTCTTGATAGAAAAAAAAAAGAGACCTTTTTGCTCAATGTGTTGAAAAATATTCTTAAATTAAGTAAATGCTAGTGCCATTATCTTGACATAATCGGCATTACATTTCTTGAATCTAGCAAACTTATACTAAAAACTTGTTTATTGTTCTTAATGGAAAGGCAACAAGGCAACCGCTTGTTACTCTCGGGGTCTCCTAGCCGCTCAGGCAAATCATATGGTCTAAAAATGCATTTTTCCATCGACAACATGACATCATCGCGCCAAGTGCGTGCTCTTTCAGTCAATTAGTGCGCATATATACAGCCCGGCCCCCGGCCAAACATTTTTTAATTGTAATTTTGAAGAATTTATCTGAATGTGCATGAACCTTTTCTGTTCAAAATTGTTAGAAATGTCACATGTTAAATGTTTAAATATTAACTGTCAGTTTACTGTATTGTGCCAACTGTACTACTATATGAGTACGTATTTTCTATTGTTTCATTGAAAATAAAACAGCAAAGTCCATTTGGCTGTCATCTGTTTTAAATATGACACACATTCGTGTCAAAATCATGATTTTTTTTTTCATGCTTGAATTAAGAAATTATTACTTTAAAAAAGTAGTTTTATACTTGTGAGTGTTGATGACACAGCTTTGCAAGAGTTGATATTCTAGTTTCAAGCATGTTTTACTCAATATAGGTCATAACATCTCAGCAACAAGCTGTAATATCTTACTGAGATCATTTAGGACTAAAACCCTTAAAACAAGTAAAACACTCTAACATAAAATCTGCTTGAAGAATTATCTTATCAGACAGAAAATAGGCAAATATCACCCTTATTTGAGATATTTCATCTTACTTAGATTTCAGTTTTTGCAGTGTATTACCGTATTTTCCGGACTATAACACTTAAAATCCTTGTTTTCTCTCAAAACTTGCATGTCTTTGTTAACAAGTTGAAGGTGTTTAATGATAATACAAGCCTGTTTAACCTTAGTTCACCTTGTGTCCGACAAGGTGCTGGAATATGTCCCCACTACGTTTTTTTACTGCCCCCTTGAATAAAAATGGTCTCTACAAAAGGTATCACTGATATCATAAATTCTGCAAAAACTGAAGGTTGAGGTGGGGTGGGAGTGGTGGGGGTGGGGGGATAACGGGGTGTGTATAATGTAGCGTCCCGGAAGAGTTAGTGCTGCAAGGGGTTCTGGGTATTTGTTCTGTTGTGTTTGTGTTGTGTTACGGTGCGGAATATTCTCCCGAAATGTGTTTGTCATTCTTGTTTGGTGTGGGTTCACAGTGTGGCGCATATTTGTAACAGTGTTAAAGTTGTTTATACGGCCACCCTCAGTGTGACCTGTATGGCTGTTGACCAAGTATGCATGGCATTCACTTGTGTGTGTGAAAAGCCGTAGATATTATGTGACTGGGCCGGCACGCAAAGGCAGTGCCTTTAAGGATTATTGGCGCTCTGTACTTCTCCCTACATCCGTGTACACAGCGGCGTTTTTTTAAAAGTCATACATTTTACTTTTTGAAACCGATACCGATAATTTCCGATATTACAATTTTAAAGCATTTATCGGCCGATAATATCGACAGTCCGATATTATCGGACATCCCTAGTTAATATCCTTTACTTGTATCCTCTTTGTATATCATTCATATTTGCATGTCTCATGACACATTATCTGTATGTAATATTGGCTGCATTTCAGATAGTTGTTTGTGTGCCATGTTGTTCCAGACCACAGCAAACATTACCTAGCTTGCCAAAGATTGTAATAAATTTATTAAAAGAAGACAACCTTAACTTGGACACACACATCTATACCTTTGGCCATTAAAAGCCAGTCATTTCCAGGAGTTATCTCACCTTCTGAGTAGCCTCAGATTTACTAATGCTTTCTAATGTTGTAAAAATGTGTAGAATAAATATAAAATTTCAACATTTCTATCAACAAAGATTTGCTTCAGCCTGCCGCACATAATCATTTTGATAGTAGGCTATTATAGCTAAAATATACACTTACTGTTGCCTTCATTATAAGACTTATATACGGCTTTTCATTTTTTGCGGCTTCAGACAGACTATTTTTTTTGTATTTTTGGTCCAATATGGCTCTTTCAACATTTTGGGTTGCCGACCCCTGCCCTAGATAAACAAGAAATGGCCATCCTCTTGGATCCAAATTGTCTACACAAGTTGTCCTCCATTGTTGGTGTTGGACAGAGTTTGTCTAGGGTTGTTCAGACTCATCTAGATTAGAGTTGTCAACAACCCGAACAATCTGGTTGCAATCGATTTAGCTAAGTGGGTTTTGTGCAGTGGAAAAGCAGCAAAATCATTGCCACGCATTAATCGGACCTTTGACCTCAACTATTATTCAAAAGGAGTGGAAGAGTTGTCGAGATAAAAGACGACAGAAGACCACTTTGTACACATAAGCCCCCATTTTGCACTGCTCGGCTCGACTCACTAATGGCGCTTTTCCATTGGCAATAGCAGGTACTAGTGCAGGGGTGTCAAACTTGTTTTCATCGAGGGCCACATCGCAGTCATGTCTGCCCTCAGAGGGCCGTTTGTAACAGTGAATGTAAGAATATCAATCAATCAATCAATCAATGTTTATTTATATCATACTTGCCAACCTTGAGACCTCCGATTTCGGGAGGTGGGGGGTGGGGGTGGGCGTGGTCGGGGTGGGACGGGGGCGTGGTTGGGGGCGTGGCTAAAAGGGGAGGAGTATATTTACAGCTAGAATTCACCAAGTCAAGTATTTCACAAATATATATAAGAAATACTTGACGTTCAGTGAATTCTAGCTATATATATATATATATATATATATATATATATATATATATATATGTATTTTATTTTATATATATATATATATTTATATATATATATATTTTATTATATATATATATATATGTATATATATATATTTTATTATATATATATATATATATATATATATATATATATATATATATATATATATATATATATATATATATTATTATATATATATATATATATATATATATATATAAAATAAATACTTGAATTTCAGTGTTCATTTATTTACACATATACACACACATAACACTCATCTACTCATTGTTGAGTTAGGGTTGAATTGTCCATCCTTGTTCTATTCTCTGTCACTATTTTTCGAACCATGCTGAACACCCTCTCTGATGATGCATTGATGTGTGGCACGCACAAAAGTGCTTTCATCAAATGCACTAGATGGCAGTATTGTCCTGTTTAAGAGTGTCACAACATTGCTGTTTACGGCAGACGAACTGCTTTACGGTATACAAAAAAGTGACTGCTGTTGTTGTGTGTTGTTGCCACGCTGGGAGGACGTTAATGAAACTGCCTAACAATAAACCCACATAAGAAACCAAGAACTCGCCCTCCATCATTCTATAGTTATAACGTGATTGGGCAGGTACGCTTTTTTATATTGTGGAGGACCTGAGTCCGCCTGAATTTCAGGAGATTTTCGGGAGAAAATTTTTCCCGGGAGGTTTTCGGGAGAGGCGCTGAATTTCGGGAGTCTCCCGGAAAATCCGGGAGGGTTGGCAAGTATGATTTATATAGCCCTAAATCACAAGTGTCTCAAAGGGCTGCACAAGCCACAACGACATCCTCGGTACAGAGCCCACATAAGGGCAAGGAAAAACTCGCCCCAGTGGGACGTCGATGTGAATGACTATGAGAAACCTTGGAGAGGACCGCATATGTGGGTAACCCCCCCCTCTAGGGGAGACCGAAAGCAATGGATGTCGAGTGGGTCTGACATAATATTGTGAAAGTCCAGTCCATAGTGGATCCGACATAATAGTGAGATAATAATATAAAAGTATAATCGGCTCATTATATTATTGCCAATGCATTTGGTTATTTGATTTTTGCACGTACAAATTGATGGATCATTTTATTTATTTATTTTTTATATAGCGCTTTTCTCTAGTGACTCAAAGCACTTTACATAGTGAAACCCAATATCTAAGTTACATTTAAACCAGTGTGGGTGGCACTGGGAGCTGGTGGGTAAAGTGTCTTGCCCAAGGACACAACGGCAGTGACTCGGATAGCAGAAGCTGGGATCGAACCTGGAACCCTCAAGTTACTGGCACAGCCACTCTACCAACTGAGCTATACCGCCTCAACTTGCTTTGAAGTCGTAAGTCAAGGTGAGAAGCAGATATTTAAGTATACTTTTACAAACTACCATAAGGTATTTAATAATTAGGGGTGCTAAAAAAAATTTTTTAATCACATTTGAATCCCAATTTTTTTTTGTAATTTTCAAAAATCGATTTTTTGTTTTTGACGAATTCATTTGGAAAAAAAATTGTGCACATATGTGCCATACGTCAGCAACCAAAATGAGGCTTTGTAACCTGTAAGCTGTATTGTTAAGGTGTTATTATTATATCAAATAATACATCACAAAAAATCAGTTTGATATGAGAATCGCGTTGAATCGAGTATCGATTATGAATCAAATCCTCACCCCAAGAATCAGAATCGAATGGCGAGGTGGCCAAAGATTCACACCAATAACAATTGAATATACTGTATATATACCGTATTTTTCGGACTATAAGTCGCAGTTTTTTTCATAGTTTGGCCGGGGGTGCGACTTATACTCAGGAGCGACTTATGTGTGAAATTATTAACACATTACCGTAAAATATCAAATAATATTATTTAGCTCATTCACGTAAGAGACTAGACGTATAGGATTTCATGGGATTTAGCGATTAGGAGTGACAGATTGTTTGGTAAACGTATAGCATGTTCTATATGTTATAGTTATTTGAATGACTCTTACCATAATATGTTACGTTAACATACCAATTGGTTATTTATGCCTCATATAACGTACACTTATTCAGCCTGTTGTTCACTATTCTTTATTTATTTTAAATTGCCTTTCAAATGTCTATTCTTGGTGTTGGCTTTTATCAAATAAATTTCCCCCAAAAATGCGACTTATACTCCAGTGTGACTTATATATGATTTTTTCCTTCTTTATTATGCATTTCCGGCCGATACGACTTACACTCCGAAAAATACGGTGTATATACATATATATAAACATATATATATATATATATATATATATATATATATATATATATATATATATATATATATATATATATATATATATATATATATACATATTTACATATATCCATATATATATATATATATATATATATATATATATATATATATATATACATACACACATACATACATACATACATACATACATACATACATACATACATACATACATACATACATACATATATATATATATATATATATATATATATATATATATATATATATATATATATATATATATATATAAGTTTAAAACCTACAAATTTCATGTATTACATACATTTTTTTCTGTCAAAATGAAAACAACGAAAACATTTAGTAAGAAAGATGAAGTATCCACATTACTCCCAGGCTTTCGCGGGCCACATTAAATGACATGTCGGGCCGGATCTGGCCCCCGGGCCTCGAATTTGACACGTGTGTACTAGTGGGTACTATGAGATGAGGTTATACACTTCATACCTACTGTACAACTTTTGCTGAGGTGTCCCAAATGTTAAATGTATGTTTGTCACTTCATTTGGCAAGAATGACAAGACCGCTAGCGTGAGTGATGTATCACTCTGATTGGTATTCTCAGGACGGCAGTGAGGGACAAACAAGGACGGGACTGACAAGTGTTGGAGACGCACAACTTTTGTTAAGTTACACAAACAGTCACTGTGAAGAAGCATCAAGTGATAAACGCCACTTTGTTTCAGCAGTCCATTTCCTTGCTGCCCTCAGTCTCCTCTTGGGTCGAATTTGTCCAGACAATGTGGAAATTATATTCCAATGGAAGCTCAAACGTTCCGCGATCTAATGCAACACTAGCGCAACAATTTATCTAGCTTATTATTTGGCTTCGATGTGTTTGTGATGGCACCAGAGCAAAGGCACCAGCAATGGCAAAGAAAAGAACTGTGACTGCATGAATAAGCCATCAACAAAATTAAGTAAACATGAGTCTGGCCTAAGGTGTGTTCTCAAATTAACTTTAAATATTTGAATATCTGATTACTGCAATTTTGCACCATTTTGTGGACATTGTGAGTAATACAGGTCAATGACCATGAATTGTGGTTTCACATTACTACAGCACAAAATGTACTTATATGACCCAATCCAAACAACCTTCCCTAGTCTCAGGGCAAAAATACAATGCACCGACACAGAGTCAATACACATGGTCACACTTAACACATCCTGCTCATTGAACTTTATGGATATTATGAAAAACGTCCAAACACCTAAAACAATTCAAAATTACACCCATGATGGGAACTTATCAGTGTTTGGCGCATTTTAGCGGTTTGATATTTCTGATTGGAAATAAACAAGGTAGGTGTCAAACTTTCACATACTCTTAATATCCAATTATATTAATTAAAATGAACATATATATGTAAAGGCTATATATATACACATATACACAGTACAGGCCAAAAGTGTGGACACACCTCATTCAATGTGTTTTGTTTATTTTCATGACTATTTACATTGTAGATTGTCACTGAAGGCATCAAAACTATGAATGAACACATGAGGAGTTATGTACTTAACAAAAAAAGGTGAAATAACTGAAAACATGTTTTATATTCTAGTTTCCTCAAAATAGCCACCCTTTGCTTTGATTACTGTTTTGCACACTCTTGGCATTCTCTCGATGAGTTTCAAGAGGTAGTCACCTGAAATGGTTTTCACTTCACAGGTGTGCTTGAACAACAAACTTTTCAATTTAGTTCGTAAATTGAGGTTCCACTGTACTGAAAAAAAAGAGTTGTTATTTTTCTTTTTTTTAAAGAATGAAGGTACCACACACGGAGTCGCACTTTGGACACCACTGCTACAGTACAACCAAAAACAAAAGCATAATTTCCACTGGCACGCCTGATGTCATCACATGTGAGCGGATCATTATCAATGTCTAGACTGACCTTGATTAGTGCAATGGCCCTGATTAGTCATGTGACGTCATGACGAGGAGGATGATGATGATGGGGATGAGTCCAATATTCTACACCACAACAACGGAATGGTGTTGTTATTCCAAAACTCAAAACAACTGAGAGCCACATGACGCTTCCACTGTGTGTGGAATGTGAGGAAATGAATGATGTGAGGGGGGCAAAGGTCGCAGCGTGTCCCAGATACACATCAATGGCTGCGCAAATACTTTTAAAGGATGCATAATTATAGGATTCACACACACACACACACACACACACACACACACACACACACACACACACACACACACACACACACACACACACATTCTTGTATTTGTTACCTTCTTGAGACCTCTGAAAAATTCCTACCTCTTTAGGACCACCCTTTCTAGATATATAAAGATTTATATTGACAACATTAATAATATATACATACTATGCAAATACAAAAAAGATAAGTTTTTAGTTATTTTTTATTTAAAAAAAAATTTGTAATTGGTTTTTAATCTTCAGTATTTACTTAAAGTTTTAACAGTATGTCTCTATATACATATTTATTTTATTTTTTTATTCATTTTGGCCAAAGGGGGTGCATTTCAAATTCTTACACAGACTTGTTATTTCATATGCTGGCCAGAGGGCGAGCGCTTCAAATTTTTTACACACACTTGTTATTTCATATGTTGACCAGAGGGGGCGCACTTTTAAAACAGACACACAGTCAATTTGAAAAATCCCTCCTTTTTGGGACCACCCTAATTTTGATAGATTTCACCACCAGGGGTGCAAATGAGACATTATCTATTAGATACAATGGTTTTCCTTATTGGGACCATCATTTCGGTCCTAACTTGTTCACCGGTCCTCATATGGAAGGTACTTTTCAATACAAGAACACACACACGCGCACACATTATTGTATTTGTTACCTTCTTGAGACCTCCGAAAAATGCCTACCTCTTGAAGACCACACCCTTTCTAGATATATAAAGATTTGTATTTACAACATTAATAATATATACATACTACGCAAATATAAAAAAGCTTGTTGTGAAAAATTATTTGGAATTTCACAAGTAAAAGATCACAATTTCACAAGAAAAACTTAGAATTGTGGCAGTATTATAATAAAAGTCATCAATTTACTCAACGCAAGTCAAAGTTTTACAAGGAAAACTGAACATTTGCGCAATATTATGATAAAAGTTGGAATTTTACTCCATAACAGTCGCAATTTTACAAGAAAAGCTTAAAATGTTGGCAATTTCATGAAAAGAGTCGTAATTTTACTCGACAAAAGTCACAGTTTTATAAGAAAACTTAAAATTTTTTGGCAATATTATAATATTAATCGGAATTTTACTTGGCAAAATTATGACAAAAGTCATCATTTTACTAAAAACAATGTCACTATTTTACAAGAACAACAAAAAAATTGGCAACATTGCGATACAAGTCAGAATTTGATATGACCAATGTCACCATTTTGCATTGAAAAGTAATAATTTTACATTTAAAAAGTAATTATCTTACAAGAAAATATTGCAATATTACAGAAACAGAAAGAATATGAGAAATTGTTCCCAATTTTATAAGAAAAAAGTCCACACATTGTGAGAAAAAGACTGCTTTTAGTAAAATTAAAAAAAAATGATTTTTTTTTTTGTAATTGGTTTTTAATCTTCATTATTTACTTCAAGTTATCACAGTATGTCTCTATATTAGTGGTTCTTAACCTTGTTGGAGGTACCGAACCCCACCAGTTTCCTATGCACATTCACTGAACCCTTCTTTAGTGAAAAATAAAATGTATTTTTTTTTTTTTTTTTTTTTTCAAATTCAAGACAAAGTTACATGTTTTTTTTACTAGTGCACAAAATGATCCATGCATGAACATCACCTTGTTCAAAGAACAAAACCAACACAGTGCATGAACTCACAACAAATGACACACTTGCAAATCAGATGGAAAATTAGAGGGAACATTGTTCGGGGGTATCCATAATACTTAGACTGAGACTTCTTTTTATCGTCATTCAAATTTTAACTTTACGGTACAGATACGCTGATAGGGAGAATTTTTTATTTACATAATTGATTGATTGATTGAATGAAACTTGTATTAGTAGATTGCACAGTACAGTACATATTCCGTACAATTGACCACTAAATGGTAACACCCGTATACGTTTTTCAACTTGTTTGATTAAGTCGGGGTCCACGTTAATCAATTCATGAGTCTGGTGTGTCTTGACTGCTGCGGCGAAGGCTCTGCCGAACCCCTGAGGCCGACTCACCGAACCCCTAGGGTTCGATCGAACCCAGGTTAAGAACCACTGCTCTATATACATATATTTTTTTTTTTAAATACATTTTGGCCAAAGGGGGCGCATTTCAATTGTTTACACACACTTATTATTTCATATGTTGGCCAGAGGGGGAGCACTTAAAATTTTTACGCACACTTGTTATTTCATATGTTGACCAGAGGGGGCACACTTTTAAAACAACACACAGTGAATTTGAAAAATCCCTCCTTTTTGGGACCACCCTAATTTTGATAGATTTCACCACCAGGGAGGGGTGCAAATGAGACATTATCTATTAGATACAATGGTTTTCCTTATTGGGACCATCATTTCGGTCCTAACTTGTTCACCGGTCCTCATATGGAAGGTACTTTTCAATACAAGAACACACACACACACACACACACACACACACACACACACACACACACACACACACATTATTGTATTTGTTTCCTTCTTGAGACCTCCGAAAAATGCCTACCTCTTAAACCTACCTCCACCCTTTCTAGATATATAAAGATTTGTATTTACAACATTAATAATATATACATACTATGCAAATATAAAAAAACTTGTTGTGAAAAATTATTAGGAATTTCACAAGAAAAAGGTCACAATTTCACAAGAAAAACTTAGAATTGTGGCAGTATTATAATAAAAGTCGTCAATTTACTGAACGCAAGTCAAAGTTTTACAAGGAAAACTTAACATTTGTGCAATATTATGATAAAAGTTGGAATTTTACTCGATAACAGTCGCAATTTTACAAGAAAAGCTTAACATTTTGGCAATTTCATGAAAAGAGTCGTAATTTTACTCGACAAAAGTCACAGTTTTATAAGAAAACTTTAAAATGTAGGCAATATTATAATAATAATCGGAATTTTACTTGGCAAAATGATGACAAAAGTCATAATTTTACTAAAAAAAATGTCACTACTTTACAAGAACAAGAAAAAATTGGCAACATTGTGATACAAGTCAGAATTTAATATGACCAATGTCAACATTTTGCATTAAAAAGTAATACTTTTACATTTAAAAAGTAATTATCTTACTTATATAATATTGCAATATTACAGAAACAGAAAGAGTATGAGAAATTGTTCCCAATTTTATAATAAAAAAGTTCACACACTGTTAGAAAAAGACTGCTTTTAGTAAAAAAAAAAAAACAAATTCAAAAATGTTTTTGTAATTGTTTTTTAATCTTCATTATTTACTTCATGTTATCACAGTATGTCTCTATATACATATATTTATTTTTTTCTAAATTAATTTGGGCCAAAGGGGGAGCATTTCAATTTCTTACACACACTTGTTATTTCATATGTTGGCCAGTGGAAGAGCACTTCAAATTTTTACGCACACTTGTTATTTCATATGTTGACCAGAGGGGGCACACTTTTAAAACAACACAGTGAATTTGAAAAATCCCTCCTTTTTGGGACCACCCTAATTTTGATAGATTTCACCACCAGGCGTGCAAATGAGACATTCTCTATTAGATACAATGGTTTTCTGTATTGGGACCATGATTTCGGTCCTAACTTGTTCACCGGTCCTCATATGGAAGGTACTTTTCCTTATTGATGTCTCAAGAAGGGTAGAAATACAAGAACACACACACACTTACACACACACACACACACACACACACACACACACACACACACACACACACACACACACACACACACACACACACACACACACACACACACACACACACACACACACACTCACACACACAAAGTCATGCATTGTCTTGTGCTAGGCAAGCATCAGCACTCCACTTTTAAGTGTGTTGCATTGTTAGCGCCTACGTTTGTTAATGGCGTGGTGTAATGAAGCGTGCCGAGGGGGAGTGGCGATAACAACAGCTATCGATAAACTATGAGCGAGTTAATTGGATATCGACTACTCCGCCATACATGGGGATGCTTTACATTCTTTGTAACCAATAGCAAAGTGATGTAATGCAATGTGTACCTGTCACATTACCAGGTAACGTACATGTAGTGTATTTGGTTTATTGCATGACAAAGGGAAAAATTAGAGTGTGAGTAGAGGGTGTTTGGGAAACGTTAAATGTTACAAGAATAGGTATTATTAAATTAATTTGAGTTATTATACAATGTGCACAGGTGTGCACATTGTATAAAACTGCATTTCTCCTTAATTACTCATCCATTCCATGTTTTGTTTTGTTATTGTCAATAGTGCTGTGTGTGCATTTGTATGTATATTTTTTCTACTCTTCTTTCTTTTTGTTGAGTAAAGCACTTGGTGTTTGCAGCTTACCACTATATAAATATAGTTTGATTTGATTTGACCTAAATACACCAATGCTCCAAACAAACTAAATAGGTAAAATGTGCTGATAGAAAACACATTGATATTAATATTAATAATGTAAGGCAAAACGTTAACAGCAAACACATTTAAACAACTTGTTTTTGATTTTTTTACTTCCTTGTTTTTTGCCTCAAAAATATGTTTGCAAGATGGATAATTATTCCACACACACACAAAAAAAGAAGAAATAGTTTAGCTTCAGAGATTTTTTTTGATTTTTTTCCTAAATCTGATCTTTTTTTTTTTTTATTAACCTAACATTTTTAATTACTAAATCTGTTAATGTAAAATAAAAATAAACATCTATCATTGGGCTTTAAATGTTTATTTGTCCACAAATTCTGCTTGGTAACAAATATCCATCCATCCATCCATCTTCTTCCGCTTATCCGAGGTCGGGTTGCGGGGGCAGCAGCTTAAGCAGGGAAGCCCAGACTTCCCTCTCCCCAGCCACTTCGTCCAGCTCCTCCCGGGGGATCCCGAGGCGTTCCCAGGCCAGCCGGGAGACATAGTCTTCCCAACGTGTCCTGGGTCTTCCCCGTGGCCTCCTACCGGTCGGACGTGCCCGAAACACCTCCCGAGGGAGGCGTTCGGGTGGCATCCTGACCAGATGCCCGAACCACCTCATCTGGCTCCTCTCGATGTGGAGGAGCAGCGGCTTTACTTTGAGCTCCCCCCGGATGGCAGAGCTTCTCACCCTATCTCTAAGGGAGAGCCCCGCCACCCGGCGGAGGAAACTCATTTCGGGAACAAGACTCCGAGGTACTTGAACTCCTCCACTTGGGGCAAGATCTCCTCCCCAACCCGGAGATGGCACTCCACCCTTTTACGAGCGAGAACCATGGACTCGGATTTGGAGGTGCTGATTCCCATCCCAGTCGCTTCACACTCGGCTGCGAACCGATCCAGTGAGACCTGAAGATCTTGGCCAGATGAAGCCATCAGGACCACATCATCTGTAAAAAGCAGAGACCTAATCCTGCAGCCACCAAACCAGATACCCTCAACGCCTTGACTGCGCCTAGAAATTCTGTCCATAAAGGTTATGAACAGAATCGGTGACAAAGGGCAGCCCAGGCGGAGTCCAACCCTCACTGGAAACGGGTCCGACTTACTGCCGGCAATGCGGACCAAGCTCTGACACTGATTATACAGGGAGCGAACCGCCACAATAAGACAGTCCGTTACCCCATACTCTCTGAGCACTACCCACAGGACTTCCCGGGGTACACGGTCGAATGCCTTCTCCAAGTCCACAAAGCACATGTAGACTGGTTGAGCAAACTCCCATGCACCCTCAAGGACCCTGCCGAGAGTATAGAGCTGGTCCACAGTTCCACGACCAGGACGAAAACCACACTGTTCCTCCTGAATCCGAGGTTCGACTATCCGGCGTAGCCTCCTCTCCAGTACACCTGAATAGACCTTACCGGGAAGGCTGAGGAGTGTGATCCCACGATAGTTGGAACACACCCTCCGGTTCCCCTTCTTAAAGAGAGGAATCACCACCCCGGTCTGCCAATCCAGAGGTACCGCCCCCGATGTCCACGCGATGTTGCAGAGTCTTGTCAACCAAGACAGCCCCGCAACATCCAGAGCCTTAAGGAACTCCGGGCGGATCTCATCCACCCCCGGGGCCTTGCCACCGAGGAGCTTTTTAACTACCTCGGCAACCTCAGCCCCAGAAATAGGAAAGCCCACCACAGATTCCCCAGGCCCTGCTTCCTCATAGGAAGACGTGCTGGTAGGATTGAGGAGGTCTTCGAAGTATTCCCTCCACCGATCCACAACATCCGCAGTCGAGGTCAGCAGAACACCATCCTTACCATACACGCTGTTGACATTGCACTGCTTCCCCTTCCTGAGGCGGCGGCTGGTGGTCCAGAATCGCTTCGAAGCTGTCCGGAAGTCGTTTTCCATGGCTTCCCCGAACTCCTCCCATGTCCGAGTTTTTGCTTCCGCGACCACCGAAGCCGCACATCGCTTGGCCTGTCGGTACCTGTCTGCTGCCTCCGGAGTCCTATGAGCCAAAAAAGCCCGATAGGACTCTTTCTTCAGCTTGACGGCATCCCTTACCGCTGGTGTCCACCAGCGGGTTCTAGGAT
Source organism: Nerophis lumbriciformis (assembly GCF_033978685.3). NCBI lineage: Eukaryota > Metazoa > Chordata > Actinopteri > Syngnathiformes > Syngnathidae > Nerophis > Nerophis lumbriciformis. The sequence goes on along the minus strand of NC_084550.2, from coordinate 52,854,524 downwards.
TACCGCCACGACAGGCACCAACCACCTTGCGGCCACAGCTCCAATCGGCCGCCTCGACAATAGAGGCACGGAACATCGTCCACTCGGACTCAATGTCTAGTGCCTCCCTCGTGACATGTTCAAAGTTCTTCCGGAGGTGGGAATTGAAACTCTCTCTGACAGGAGACTCTGCCAGGCGTTCCCAGCAAACCCTCACAATGCGTTTGGGCCTGCCAGGTCTGTCCGGCATCCTCCCCCACCATCGCAGCCAACTCACCACCAGGTGGTGATCGGTAGAAAGCTCCGCCCCTCTCTTCACCCGAGTGTCCAAAACATGAGACCGCAAATCCGATGACACAACTACAAAGTCGATCATGGAACTGCGGCCTAGGGTGTCCTGGTGCCAAGTGCACATATGGACACCCTTATGTTTGAACATGGTGTTTGTTATTGACAATCTGTGACGAGCACAAAAGTCCAATAACAAAACCCCACTCGGATTCAGATCCGGGCGGCCATTCTTCCCAATCACGCCTCTCCAGGTTTCACTGTCGTTGCCAACATGAGCGTTGAAGTCCCCCAGTAGAACGAGGGAACCACCCGGGGGAGCACTCTCCAGTACTCCCTCGAGTGAATCCAAAAAGGGTGGGTAATCTGAGCTGCCGTTTGGCGCGTAAGCGCAAACAACAGTCAGGACCCGTCCCCCCCACCCGAAGGCGGAGGGAGGCTACCCTCTCGTCCACTGGGTTGAACTCCAATGTGCAGGCTTTGAGCCGAGGGGCAACAAGAATTGCCACCCCAGCCCGTCGCCTCTCACTGCCGGCAACGCCAGAGTGGAAGAGAGTCCAGCCCCTCTCAAGAGAAGTGGTTCCAGAGCCCTTGCTGTGCGTCGAAGTGAGTCTGACTATATCTAGCCGGAACTTCTCCACCTCACGCACTAGCTCAGGCTCCTTCCCCCCCAGCGAGGTGACGTTCCACGTCCCAAGAGCTAGCTTATGTAGCCGAGGATCGGACCGCCAAGTGCCCTGCCTTCGGCTGCCGCCCAGCTCACACTGCACCCGACCTCTATGGCCCCTGCTATGGGTGGTGAGCCCATTGGAGGGGGGACCCACGTTGCCTCTTCGGGCTGTGCCCGGCCGGGCCCCATGGGGACAGGCCCGGCCACCAGGCGCTCGCCATCGTGCCCCACCTCCGGGCCTGGCTCCAGAGGGGGGCCCCGGTGACCCGCGTCCGGGCGAGGGAAATCTGGGTTCCTTGTTTGTGTTCTTCATAGAGGTCTTCGAGCTGCTCTTTGTCTGATCCCTCACCTAGGACCAGTTTGCCTTGGGAGACCCTACCAGGGGGCATAGAAGCCCCCGGACAACATAGCTCCTAGAATCATTGGGACACGCAAACTCCTCTACCACATCAAGGTGGCAGCTCAGAGAGGAGTGGTAACAAATAGTGGGAACATTATATACATTTACTACTCATGAAAATACAACTTCAGCCTTGCAATATTCCAAGTTGGTTCTGGTATATATGTATTTTTCTTTTTTCAGGTAAAATGAAACAGTATCCACAATATGTTTATTTTGTTCTTTCATTTTAAGGGATTGTTGGTATTATTGCCATTTAAAAAATAAAATAAAATAAAAAAAAAAAATATATATATATATATATATATATATATATATATATATATATATATATATATATATATTTGCTCAGTTTAAAGTTTTGGGGCCACAAATTTAGCGATTATACACAATACTACTTGCAAAAAACATTGGTTTATTTATTTTTTGTAGTATTATTCAAATTTAATGGCTACAAATACAAAGTTAATATTTTCTTGTGCTATTATGACCATTTTTATTTGTAAAAATGCAGCATTGGTCCGCTTTACAATATTTTAAGTGTTTTATTTCCTAATGTCATTCACCTCCCCTACCCCATCAGCATGTTACAACAATGCACTATTACTTAAGAAATTAATAAATAGACAAATGTATTCTTGCAATATCATGACATTTTTGTGTAATAAAATATAAGGTAATAATGAAATATAAATAAATAATCATAATATTTTTTCTTGTGAAAGAATGCAACTTTATTCCCTGAAAGGGACAAGCGGTATCACCTGCACTTGAACGCCAGTAAAACAAAAGAGCTTGTGATTGACTTCTGGCGGTCAGCTCCACCACCCACACCCGTGAACATCCAGGGATCACATAAAGGAATAGTGGACTCATTTAAATACCCGTGTGTTAACCTCAGCAATAAACTGGACTGGACTCACAATTCAAACGATGTGTACAAGAAGGGTCAAAGTGGCCTACACCTTTTGAGGAGACTGAAGTCCTCCAGGTGTGTGCGGGCCACCGCTGCGCATTTTTTACGACACTGTGGTGGCTTCTGCTGTGTTTTATGCCATCTTTTGCGCGGTGGAGGACAGGAACAGACTTAATAAACTGATTAAGAGAGCTGACTCCGTCCTAGGCTGCCCACTAGACAGTTCAGTTCAGTTTCAGTTTATTTGGAACATGCATACGATGCAATGTAATGCATCCCACATTTCCAGTTGTTTCATTACAGCACGTCCAAAAAGGAGTAGGAAGAAGCTAAATGGTAAATAAATGATAAATGGGTCATACTTGTATAGCGCTTTTCTACCTACAAGCTACTCAAAGCGCTTTGACACTATTTCCACATTCACCCATTCACACACACATTCACACACTGATGGAGGGAGCTGCCATGCAAGGCCCTAACCACAACTCATCAGGAGCAAGGGTGAAGTGTCTTGCTCAAGAACACAACGGCCATGACGAGGTTGGTAGAAGGTGGGGATTGAACCAGGAACCCTCAGGTTGCCGTCCCCAATAAACTGAGCTTATTTAATCCTACCCCTTTTCATATCATAGCAATTGTATCCCATTTCCTTGTTCTCTGTAACAGAACAGTGAATAAATAAATAATATACCATAGTAAGTAAAGAAATATTAAATACATAATAATGATCTAAAAAAAAAAAAAAAAAATGTTGAAGATGTTCATCATAATTGTTCTCTTTTGTATTTTGCTTCTTATAATGAATCATATTGGTGCTTTGTTTGATTTCTTTGGTTAATCCATTCCATATATCAATTCCATTTACGGATATGCTAAAGATTTTAAGTGTTGTACACTGCAAAAAGTCAGTGTTCAAAAACAAGAAAAGAAAAAAAAAAAAGAGGGGTATTTTCTTTGAACTAAGCAAAATTATCTGCCAATAGAACAAGAAATTTTGGCTTGTCGAGACTTTCCAAAACAAGTAAAATTAGCTAACCTCAATGAACCTCAAAATACCTTAAAATAAGTATATTCTCACTAATAACAAGTGGACTTTTCTTGGTAGAAAAAAAAAGAGACCTTTTTGCTCAATATGTTGAAAATATTCTTAAATTAAGTGAATGCTAGTGCCATTATCTTGACATAATGATATGCACTCGGCATTACATTTCTTGAAACCAGCAAACTTATACTAAAAACTAATTTATTGTTTTTAATGGAAAGGCAACAAGGCGAGCGCTTGTTACTCTCGGGGTCTACTAGCCGCTCAGGCAAATCACATGGTCTAAAAATGCATTTTCCCATCGATAACATGACATCATCGTGCCAAGTGCGTGCTCTTTCAGTCAATTAGTGAGCATATATACAGCCCGGCCAAAAAAATGTTAATTGTAATTTTGAAGAATTTACTTGAATGTGCATGAACCTTTTCTGTTCAAAATAGTTAGAAATGTCACATCTTAAATGTTTAAATATTAACTGTCAGTTTACTGTACTGTGCCAACTGTACTGCTATATGAGTACCTATTTTCTCTTGTTTCATTGAAAATAAAACAGCAAAGTCAATATGGCTGTCATCTGTTTTAATTATGAGACAATTGTGTCAAAGTCATGATTTTTTTTTTCATGCTTGAAATAAGAAATGATTACTTTAAATAAATAGTTTTATACTTGTGAGTGTTGATGACACAGCTTTGCAACAGTTGATATTCCAGTTTCAAGCATGTTTTACTCAATATAGGTCATAACATCTCCGCAACAAGCTGGAATATCTTACTGAGATCATTTAGGAGCAAAACCCTTAAAACAAGTAAAACACTCTAACATAAAATCTGCTTAGTGAGAAGAATTATCTTATCAGACAGAAAATAAGCAAATATCACCCTTATTTGAGATATTTAATCTTACTTAGATTTCAGTTTTTGCAGTGTACGCGCATACAAATGTTTTAAATTAGATTTTCCTCTAAGGTTATATTTCTCCTCTTTTGTTGAGAAGAATTGTTGTACATTGTTGGGTAGCAGATTATAGTTTGCTTTGTGCATCATTTTAGCTGTTTGCAAATGCACCAAATCGTTGAATTTCAATATTTTTGATTCAATAAATAAAGGGTTTGTATGTTCTCTATATCCAACACTATGTATTATTCTAATCAGGGCCGGCCCGTGGCATAGGCCGTATAGGCAAATGCTAAGGGCGCCGTCCATCAGGCGGCGCCACGCCAGTGCCACAAATGTTGGAGAAAAAAAAAAAGAAAGTTGGTACTATTATTTCTAAATACAAAAAATAATCCCACGTTAATTAAAATGCAAAGTAAAGCCTATTTAATAGAAATATTATTTGTTACAACATTACGCCCCCCCCCCCCCCCCCTCTCCCTTCCCGTATCATGACTCTTTTTGGACGTCACCACATCAAAAAATCAACACAAGATGTCAAAACGGCCAAAACTGTCAGGTGCCCAAGGAAGAAAAAAGAGAAAAGAAGAGGAGTAGAAACGAGAAAAGACAGATGTAGCAGGTAGGTAACGTTAGCCTACATGAAATTATTTGTCTGTTACAGAATGTGATAGTAACCTGGCTTGTTAGCATTAAGCTAATGTTACATGATTCGGCAATTGCTAATCAATAAATAGCTAGTTCTGTTTTAACGTCGGGTTAATATTGTGGAGGGGGCTAAATTGTTATGGAAAATAATAATGTAACGTTAGGTAATTACTGTACTCCCACCTTACATTCCTCAGGTATTAGATCTTTTAAGCAGGTGTTTTTTGTTTACATTGTTATTGCCTTCTGGTTAGCTAATGTTTGCCCTGCAGGTAATAGTCACTTGTCCACCCCTTTATATATTAGGTATAGTTGTAAGTAAAAAAAAAAGGTCAAAGATAAAGCTATTCGGTTTCTTGTGAGGGGGGGGGGCGCCACCTAAAATCTTGCCTAGGGCGCCAGATTGGTTAGGGCCGGGCCTGATTCTAATTGATCTTTTTTGTAACACAGTTAATGAATGAAGTGTACTTTTGTAGTTATTTCCCCATATTTCTGCACAACAACTCAGATATGGTAACACTAGCGAGCAGTAAAGAAAATGAAGTGAGTTTTGGTCTAGAACAGGGGTGTCGAACGTACGAACAGAGTTTGCTAAGTATAAAAATGAGCCAAAATTTTTGAATGAAAGAAACTGCTGTTATAATTGTGTCCACTAGATGTCCCAATAGCACTTATTTGTATCTTTGTAGATCAGGGGTCGGCAACCCGTGGCTCTTTAGCGCCGCCCTGGTGGCTCTCTGGAGTTTTTTCAAAAATGTATGAAAAATGGAAAAAGATGAGGGGGAAAAAAATAATTTTTTTGTTTTAATATGGTTTCTGTAAGAGGACAAACATGACACAAACCTCCCTAATTGTTATAAAGCACACTGTTTATATTAAACATGCTTCACTGATTCGAGTATTTGGCGAGCGCCGTTTTGTCCTACTAATTTTGGCGGTCCCTGAACTCACTGTAGTTTGTTTACATGTACAACTTTCTCCGACTTTCAAGGACATGTTTTATGCCACTTCTTTTTCTGTCTCATTTTGTCCACCAAACTTTTAACGTTGTGCATGAATGCACAAAGGTGAGTTTCGTTGATGTTATTGACTTGTGTGGAGTGCTAATCAGACATATTTGGTCACTGCATGACTGCAAGCTAATCGATGCTAACATGTTATTTAGGCTAGCTATATGTACATATTGCATCATTATGCCTCATTTGTAGCTATATTTGAGGTCATTTAGTTTCCTTTAAGTCCTCTTAATTCAATTTATATCTCATGACACACTATCTGTATGTAATATGGCTTTTAATTTTTTGCGGCTCCAGACAGATTTGTTTTTGTATTTTTGGTCCAATATGGCTCTTTCAACATTTTGGGTTGCCGACCCCTGTTGTAGATGATGCTACATATGTAAAAAATAAAAATAAACCACATGATGTTAGTGCACCAGTCGAGGAAAATGAGCAAACTACATAAATAACATCCTGTAATTTGATTTTAATATGTTTTTATCTTGATAGATTGACAATTAACCCCAACGAGTTGACTGATGAACATTATCACATAATTTATTCAGAAAGTATAAATAACGACGAATAAAGATAGAATACCGTACTATTAACCGCAACATGTAAGTGTAAAAAACAAAAACAACAACATTATGATTTGTACATTTTCAGAATGTGCTTGTTGTATTTTTAAACAAAGAAAATAACCTGAAGTTGTCTTTATTTTTAAGTTATCGTGCCGTGATTTTACCAGTCCGGCCCACTTGGGAGTAGATTTTTCTCAATGTGGCCCCCCATCGAAAATGAGTTTGACACTCCTGGTCTAGAACATGTTTTGCTTTATTCATTATTGACGTGTTTCTTGCTACTTTATGTTGCATAGTTTTTTACATGAGATGTCGTCTCTGTTATTGCATTGAGGAGGTGGCTGACAGAAGAATGCTGACCGAGTTGACGTCCATAATGTCCAATCCCTCTCACCCCATGCACCTGTGGAGGCCATGAGTAGCTCCTTCAGCAACAGACTGTTACATCCACAGTGCAAGAAGGAGCACTACTGCAGGTCCTTTCTACCCACAGCCATACGACTTTACAACACACATTTGATTACTGTCATCTTTTTTCTTGGTGTGCAATACAAGTGCTAGTGTTTGTTTTATTTTATCTTTGATCTATATATATTAGTGCACAATAAGTAGTATTTATTACGTCTTTTTTTTTTTTTTTACTTCTGTTACTGTGTGTACAAATCTGCACTGCAACAACATAGTTTCCACATTGTGGAATAAATACAAGTCTGTCCTATTCTAGAAAGGGATGGATGGATATTTAATTACTACTGCCCCCTGCTGGCATCTCTGCTATGACATCTCTCCACTGCAGAATAGCACACTAAAGAGCATTCACAATAAAGGGCAAATATGCTGTTGCTATCTGATATTTTACTGTATATATAATACAGAGCAATGATTCAACTGTCTATAACTTTTTTCTTAATTGTGTTGTTTTAGGCTTATTTTTTTATTCCAACAACTTAGTGGCTGTGAGTGACATTTGTATTGGCTTTGAGGCACACTATCATTGTGTGGCATGAGCTCTGAGAGTCAACACTTTGTATTTGTTTTGTTTTCTGCAGCAACTTTATCTTTGTTATTAAAATGTGGTTGGTCTTAATATTACAGGATATTTTTTTTCTCATAAAATAAAAATTTGGCTCGTAATACTCCAATGTTATTCTTGTAAAAATGACTCATCCTAATTCTTGTGACAGTCCATGTTTTTCTCAAAATATAAATACCTATTTATTCTTGTAAGGAAATAAAAAATTTCTTTTAGCCTACAAATTTATTGTTGAAATATTTGCTTTTTTTAATTTTATTTTGCAACAATGCAACTTTATTTTGGTTCGTAAATTACAAATCAAAAATGGTTACGGTATTCTAAAATTGTGTTTACTCTCCAGACATTTTAAAAATAAAACAAATTAAACTTTATTTAGACTTTATTTAAAAATGAAACTGGATTCTTGAAAACTTTTTTATGTTCTTATGTTTTTATGTTCCTAATAGAAATTCTCAAAATTAAATTTGTTTCCCCCAAAAATAAGATATACCGTATTGTCCGGACCATAGAACGCACCGGATTATAAGGCGCACTGCCGATGAATGGTCTATTTTTGATCTTTTTTCATATATAAAGTGCACCGGATTATACGGCGCATTAAAAGAGTCATATTATAATTTTTTTTTTCTAAATTGAAAACACTTCCTTGTGGTCTACATCAGTGGTCCCCAACCACCGGGCCGCAGCCCGGTACCGGTCCGTGGATCAATTGGTAACGGGCCGCACAAGAAAAAAAATAAAATAAAAATAAATTAAAAAAAAAAATTCTGGACCACCATCCGCCGCCTCAGGAAGGGGAAGCAGTGCACTGTCGACACCGTGTATGGTGCTGATGGTGTTCTGCTGACCTCAACTGCGGATGTTGTGGATCGGTGGAGGGAATACTTCGAAGACCTCCTCAATCCCACCAACACGTCTTCCTATGAGGAAGCAGTGCCTGGGGAATCTGTGGTGGGCTCTTCTACAGGTAAAAGCCAGTAAATTAGAATATTTTGAAAAACTTGATTTATTTCAGTAATTGCATTCAAAAGGTGTAACTTGTACATTATATGTATTCATTGCACACAGACTGATGCATTCAAATGTTTATTTCATTTAATTTTGATGATTTGAAGTGGCAACAAATGAAAATCCAAAATTCCGTGTGTCACAAAATTAGAATATTACTTAAGGCTAATACAAAAAAGGGATTTTTAGAAATGTTGGCCAACTGAAAAGTATGAAAATGAAAAATATGAGCACGTACAATACTCAATACTTGGTTGGAGCTCCTTTTGCCTCAATTACTGCGTTAATGCGGCGTGGCATGGAGTCGATGAGTTTCTGGCACTGCTCAGGTGTTATGAGAGCCCAGGTTGCTCTGATAGTGGCCTTCAACTCTTCTGCGTTTTTGGGTCTGGCATTCTGCATCTTCCTTTTCACAATACCCCACAGATTTTCTATGGGGCTAAGGTCAGGGGAGTTGGCGGGCCAATTTAGAACAGAAATACCATGGTCCGTAAACCAGGCACGGGTAGATTTTGCGCTGTGTGCAGGCGCCAAGTCCTGTTGGAACTTGAAATCTCCATCTCCTTAGAGCAGGTCAGCAGCAGGAAGCATGAAGTGCTCTAAAACTTGCTGGTAGACGGCTGCGTTGACCCTGGATCTCAGGAAACAGAGTGGACCGACACCAGCAGATGACATGGCACCCCAAACCATCACCCAACCATGCAAATGTTGCATTTCCTTTGGAAATCGAGGTCCCAGAGTCTGGAGGAAGACAGGAGAGGCACAGGATCCACGTTGCCTGAAGTCTAGTGTAAAGTTTCCACCATCAGTGATGGTTTGGGGTGCCATGTCATCTGCTGGTGTCGGTCCACTCTGTTTCCTGAGATCCAGGGTCAACGCAACCGTCTACCAGCAAGTTTTAGAGCACTTCATGCTTCCTGCTGCTGACCTGCTCTATGGAGATGGAGATTTCAAGTTCCAACAGGACTTGGCGCCTGCACACAGCGCAAAATCTACCCGTGCCTGGTTTACGGACCATGGTATTTCTGTTCTAAATTGGCCCGCCAACTCCCCTGACCTTAGCCCCATTGAAAATCTGTGGGGTATTGTGAAAAGGAAGATGCAGAATGCCAGACCCAAAAACGCAGAAGAGTTGAAGGCCACTATCAGAGCAACCTGGGTTCTCATAACACCTGAGCAGTGCCAGAAACTCATCGACTCCATGCCACGCCGCATTAACGCAGTAATTGAGGCAAAAGGATCTCCAACCAAGTATTGAGTATTGTACATGCTCATATTTTTCATTTTCATACTTTTCAGTTGGCCAACATTTCTAAAAATCCCTTTTTTGTATTAGCCTTAAGTAATATTCTAATTTTGTGACACACGGAATTTTGGATTTTCATTTGTTGCCACTTCAAATCATCAAAATTAAATGAAATAAACATTTGAATGCATCAGTCTGTGTGCAATGAATAAATATAATGTACAAGTTACACCTTTTGAATGCAATTACTGAAATAAATCAAGTTTTTCAAAATATTCTAATTTACTGGCTTTTACCTGTATTTCTGGGGCTGAGGTTGCTGAGGTAGTTAAAAAGCTCCTCGGTGGCAAGGCCCCGGGGGTGGATGACATCCGCCCGGAGTTCCTTAAGGCTCTGGATGCTGTGGGGCTGTCTTAGTTGACAAGACTCTGCAGTATCGCGTGGACACCGGGGGCGGTACCTCTGGATTGGCAGACCGGGATGGTGGTTCCTCTCTTTAAGAAGGGGAACCGGAGGGTGTGTTCCAACTATCATGGGATCACACTCCTCAGCCTTCCCGGTAAGGTCTATTCAGGTGTACTGGAGAGGAGGCTACGCCGGATAGTCGAACCTCGGATTCAGGAGGAACAGTGTGGTTTTCGTCCTGGTCGTGGAACTGTGGACCAGCTCTATACTCTCGGCAGGGTCCTTGAGGGTCCATGGGAGTTTACCCAACAAGTCTACATGTGCTTTGTGGACTTGGAGAAGGCATTCGACCGTGTCCCTCGGGAGGTCCTGTGGGGAGTGCTCAGAGAGTATGGGGTATCGGACTGTCTGATTGTGGCTGTCCGCTCCCTGTACGATCAGTGTCAGAGCTTGGTCCGCATTGCCGGCAGTAAGTCGGACACGTTTCCAGTGAGGGTTGGACTCCGCCAAGGCTGCCCTTTGTCACTGATTCTGTTCATAATTTTTATGGACAGAATTTCTAGGCGCAGTCAAGGCGTTGAGGGGATCCGGTTTGGTGGCTGCAGGATTAGGTCTCTGCTTTTTGCGGATGATGTGGTCCCGATGGCTTCATCTGGCCAGGATCTTCAGCTCTCGCTGGATCGGTTCGCAGCCGAGTGTGAAGCGACTGGGATGAGAATCAGCACCTCCAAGTCCGAGTCCATGGTTCTCGCCCGGAAAAGGGTGGAGTGCCATCTCCGGGCTGGGGAGGAGACCCTGCCCCAAGTAGAGGAGTTCAAGTACCTGGGAGTCTTGTTCACGAGTGGGGGAAGAGTGGATCATGAGAGATCGGTGCGCCATCTTCTGTAATGCAGACGCTGTATCGATCCATTGTGGTGAAGAAGGAGCTGAGCCGGAAGGCAAAGCTCTCAATTTACCGGTCGATCTACGTTCCCATCCTCACCTATGGTAATGAGCTTTGGGTTATGACCGAAAGGACAAGATCACGGGTACAAGCGGCCGAGTGGCGGGGGCTCTCCCTTAGAGATAGGGTGAGAAGCTCTGTCATCCGGGGGGAGCTCAAAGTAAAGCCGCTGCTCCTCCACATCGAGAGGAGCCAGATGAGGTGGTTCGGCCATCTGGTCAGGATGCCACCCAAACGCCTGTTTAGGGCACGTCCAACCGGTAGGAGGCCACGGGGAAGACCCAGGACACGTTGGGAAGACTATGTCTCCCGGCTGGCCTGGGAATGCCTCGGGATCCCCCGGGAAAAGCTGAACGAAGTGACTGGGGAGAGGAAAGTCTGGGCTTCCCTGCTTAGGCTGCTGCCCCCGCGACCCGACCTCGGATAAGCGGAAGAAGATGGATGGATGGATGGAAAAAAAATATATATATATTAAATCAACATGAAAAACAAAAGATACACTTACAATTAGTGCACCAACCCAAAAAACATCCCTCCCCCATTTACACTCATTCACACAAAAGTGTTCTTTCTTTCTGTTCTTAATATTTCTGGTTCCTACATTATATATCAATATAGATCAATACAGTCTGCAGGGATACAGTCCGTAAGCACGCATGATTGTATCTTTTTATGACAAGAAAAATTAAATTAAATAAAATTAAAAAATTAAAAAACATACACCCCCCCGGTCCGTGGGACAAATTTTCAAGCGTTGACCGGTCTGCAGTTACAAAAAGGTTGGGGACCACTGGTCTACATAACATGTAATGGTGGTTCTTTGCTCAAAATGTTGCATAGATTATGTTTTACAGATCATCTTCAAACCGCTTTCTGACAGTCGCTTCAGGATTTATTTACGTGGCTCACCTTCGGCAGCGTCTTCTCGCCGTCATCTTTGTTGTAGCGGTGTAACGTGCAAGGACGGGTGTGGAAGAAGTGTGAAAAGATGGAGCTAACTGTTTTAATGACAGTCATATTTTACTTAAATCAATAACGGAGCAGCATCTCCTCATCCGCCGGAAATGTGTCCCGTAAAAAAAACGACCGACCGGAACTCTCTAATAACTAAAGTTCCTTGGGTGAATAATGTAAACTCTCCACACCGGTATGTTTTAGCGCTCTCATGGCAGATATAAGTAAGAACTTTACGCTACTTTATATTAGAAATGTCAACAGCGGAGGATGAATGTCACATAACAAGAAGATAGAGAAACAGAAGAAGCTTATCGACTACGGTGTCGGCACGGACTACAAAGGCGGATGCGCGCAATTTTTCAAGACTTATGCAGATCCCAAATACAGATCAGCAGGTACCAGAAGGTAAGAAAAGTTGCTTTTGCATAATATTGCGATACAAAACGCCAGATAATATGTCTTACCTTATACACACACCATAATACTCATATGTCCAAACTTACAATCCTGCGCGCGCTCTGAGGTCCGAGAGCCAGCTCCAGCTCGTGGTGCCCAAGACGAGACTTAAAACCAGGGGAGACAGGGCCTTCTCTGTGGTCGGCCCTAAGCTCTGGAACACTCTGCCCCTCCATGTTCGAACTGCTCCCACAGTGGAGTGTTTTAAGTCTCGTCTTAAGACCCACTTTTATTCTTTGGCTTTTAACACTACGTGAGTTGTGTGGTCCTCTGTTGTCCTCTGTGTTTTAAAATTTTGATTTCTATTTACTGTTTTAATTGGTTTTACCCTTTAAAATTGTTTATAATCATATTTATTTTATATTGTTTTTAATTGTGTTTAATATTGTTGTGCAGCACTTTGGAAACATTTTGTTGTTTAAATGTGCTATATAAATAAAGTGGATTGGATTGGATATGTTGAAGCACAGTACAATGCATCAAGCGGTGAGGCTTCATAGCTTACCAAAGTTGTACTAAAACATTTTGATACATTTTTTAGCGCCGTGTGTAATGTTGTATAGTTTCAATGGAACATATCAAATGTTGGTGTTGTTTATTTGAGCCATTTTGCCATCATATTGCAGTCTACACCTATCTCTTATGTGTGACTGCCATTATATTGCAGTCTACACTTATCTCTTATGTGTGACTGCCATTATATTGCAGTCTACACGTATTCCTTATGTTTGACTGCCATCTACTGGTCACACTTATCATTTCACCATGTACCAAATAAAATAGCTTCGAGTTCGGTAAGCAAAACCAGAATTATTCCGTACATTAGGCGCACTGTCGAGTATTGAGGAAAAAAAAATATTTTAAGTGCGCCTTATAGTCTGGAAAATATGGTAGTCATGACTTCACAGCTTCTTTTTTTTTTTCTCGTAAAAATGTTAAGTTTTAAGGTTCCTGTCAGGCTTGCCCCTGACAGTTTGGTTGTGTTTTAGTTTTTCCTCTGTGTGTGTAGTATTTCCTGTCAGCGCTCTTGTTTTGGTTCTGTTTCCTGTTTGTCTCCCTGAGTGCTGTGTCCCCTGAGCTGTGGCTGATTGGCACCTGGCCACACCTGGTGTCAATCAGCCAGCTGCTATTTAAACCTGCCATCCCCTCCAGTCAGCGCTGGATTATTGTCATTATGATTGTCGCTACTACCTGTCATTTATACTTGTCGTTGTAGCTGTGTCTACTTCTGTTCACTCTGCTCATGTCATAGTTCATTCGTGTCACAGTAAGTGTTTTTGTTTCTTGTCCACAGTTAGCCTTTGTGCTATTTTAGTTCATAGCCAAGTTTGTTCTCCGCCTTGTGCGCGCCTTTTGTTTGTACCCTTTTGTTTGTTTTTTTGCCATAGTGTTAAATTAAATCATGTTTTCTTGTACCAAGCCTGCCGCCATCTCTGCATCTTGGGGTTCATCACCAACAAACTCTGACAGTTCCAGGTTTTTCTCCCTTTACATGCCTTTTTAGTGAATTATGCTTTGACACAAGTCAAAAGACGGTTGGTTGGTTGACTTGTATTTGGAACACGTATACAGTTTCACAATGAATCATAACACATTTTTAATTTTTCTTGTAAACATGTGGTTCAATTTATAGCATCCACCTTTAGTCATGTGACTAAAGTCTTGCTCTGCAGCAGCATTGATTCCACACACTCTTCTCTATCTTCCTGACCATCCATGGTCGCAATGAAGACAAACTCATTTATACGTGACAAACACATGGTATGCGCCACTTCATCAAAGAGGACTTTATCACATTGACAGTGTGTGTGTGTGTGTGTGTGTGTGTGTGTGTGTGTGTGTGTGTGTGTGTGTGTGTGTGTGTGTGTGTGTGTGTGTGTGTGTGTGTGTGTGTGTGTGTGTGTGTGTGTGTAAGCCTATTGATTGTCAGGCTCAAGCCAACACATCTATAAAAAGAAGCAACCTGGGCAACAATGATTATTCTTTCGAGCAAGCATGCTAGAGAGATTTAGGCCCACCAAAAAAGGGGGGCCACCGGGGGATGTTTTGTGACCGGAAGTGGGGGGGGCTAAACCGGAAACAGGAAGTATACATTATATCCGGTGGCCATTTAAATTTTTGTAGTTTTTTAAGATATCCGTCATCTTTCAAAATGTTACTTTTTTTGCTCGTAAAAATACAACTTTTTTAATATGACATTCTTAGTGTTTTTCTCATAAAATATAAGTTAATTCTTATAACTTTATGCATTTATTTTAAAATAAATTAAATTTAGATTTAAAAAAAAATGAGTTTATAGTCATAATATTATTTATTTATTTTCAAATGAATATGTTTTTTTTTTAATACGTCCTGTCCAGCCACTCTGGCAAATCATACAGTTGATGTCGATGCCCATATCTGCTGTACAGATTTACTTTAGAAGTGTGGTATATTTCTCTTGTTGCCTTAATTGTATTTGACTTTCTTAAATGGATTTATTTAGCGTTTGGCGCAGCCGGACCGGAGCAGGACAGGAAAAAAAAAAAAGAACAAGAAGATTGCTTGAACAAGAAAGGGATAAGACAGAGAGAGACAACAACAAAAACAAAAACAGAACTACATCAGCAAATATGATGTATACAATAAATAATAACTAATAATAAATTACTACGTTTTTAACTAAAAACTAATATGAGTTTATTCTCATAATATTATGCAATTATTTTCATACAAAAGAGATTTAAATTTTTAAACATTCTGAAGCTATTTTCATATTATACATTTTATTCTCTTAACATTATGATTTTTTTTTAAATAAATTAAATTTGAATTGAAAATAAATGTATATTATGACAATAAACACATTTTTTAAATAAATTGGATTTTGATGAAGAAATCTTACTTAATTTTAAAATATTACTTTTCTCTTGTGTAAATACAACACTATTAACGTGACACTTAGTCTCATAAGTCTTTGTTATTCTATCTATTTTTTATAAAGTGCCTTTTGGTTCTAGAAAGACAATTATAAATTAAATGTATTATTATTTTCAAGTTATTTAAAATGTTACTTTTAACTAAGAAATATGACTGTTTTCTCAAAATATTACTTTTTTCTTGTAAAAATGCAACTTTAATAATGTGACATTCTTGGTGCCTTCTTTCATAAAAATCAAAGTTTATTCCCATAAATGTATGCATTTATTCTCATAAAAATTAGATTTTAATGAAGAAATCTGACTTCATTCTGAAATGATTGCTTTTGTTCAATTTAAAAACAAACAAAGGCTTGTTCACAGGACATTAAGGCTGGGCGATTATATGATTGTGATCGATGAATGCGATTCATTTTTGACCACTCCTCTTGACAGGATTGGTGCAGTTCAGCTAAATTTGTTGGTTTTCTAACATGGACTTGTTTCTTCAGCATTGTTTTCAACATATTTAAGTCAGGACTTTGGGAAGGCCATTCTAAAACCTTAATTCTAGCCTGAATTAGCCATTCCTTTACCACTTTTGACATATGTGTGGGGTCATTGTCCTGTTGGAACACCCAAGACCCATCCTCCAAGCTGATGATTTGGAAATAATCCTCCTTTTTCATTGTCCCATTTAAAGCATTTTGTAATGCAAAACAGGCCCAGAGCATAATACTACCACCACCATGCTTAACGGTAGGGATGGTGTTCCTGGGATTAAAGGCCTCACATTTTCTCCTCCAAACATATTGCTGGGTATTGTGCAGAGGTGTGGACTCGAGTCACATGACTTGGACTCGAGTCAGACTCCAGTCATGAATTTGATGACTTTAGACTCGACTTGACAAAATGTAAAAAGACTTGCAACTCGACTTAGACTTTAACATCAATGACTTGTGACTTCACTTGGACTTGAGCCTTTTGAATTGACATGACTTGACATGACTTGCTACTTTCCCCAAAACCCAAAGATGAAAAAGTTATTCGGGAGCGCTCCGTATTTTTCATTGTGTACTTGTCTATCAGCGTTGCGTGTGTCAGCTGGTGTGGTCTCAGTACAACAGCCAATCAAATTAGATCTACTTTGTTTTCATCACACAGCATTCATCCAATCAAATTGCAGGACAACCAACGAAGAAGACATGTCCAAACCACACGCCAGTGAACAAAAAATTATACCTAAAATAATTTTGTTTGGGTATAAAAATTACGAGGTGGTCAACACAAAATGGTTTGCAGTATGCAACACATGCGGTTCGAAAATTACTGATGGAGAGGCAACAACTTCCAACTTCGTCCGGCATTTGAAGTTGCACGAAGAACGGTAAGTTTTGAATGTAAGATAACGTTTATTGGCTAAGTAACGTGACTTTTATTTGCTGTGTAGTTAAATCAGTGAGGCTGTAAACTCACTGCTAACGTTATAACGTTATTGCAAACACGGGAATCTGTTGCAGTTCACTACCTTATTCATACTTTTTGTTCAGTGATTTTTTTTAAGCAGGGTTACGTTAGTCAATATATCACACGTAACGTTAGACGGCGGTCAGCAGCATCGCGTATTTTAGCCACCTAAAAAAAGACAAAAATAGTAAAATAAAGGTCAGTTAAAATGTATACTATATTATGAATATGTGTACCGTTTTAGCTAGCTTTCTGACATACTGTTGGTTGTTTACCTCAGTGGTCCCCAACCACCGGGCCGCGGCCCGGTACTGGTCCGTGGATCGATTGGTATCGGGCCGCACAAGAAATAATTTTCTTTTTTTTTTCTTTTTTTAATTAAATCAACATAAAAAACACAAGATACACTTACAAGTAGTGCACCAACCCAAAACAACTCTCTCCCCCCTTTTGTTCTGGGCATTGAACATGAAGACTCTTCCTTCACTGTTCCGAGTGGCCATGAGAGTCTTGGCAGTGCCTGCCTCCAGTGCTCCAGTGGAGCGAGTTTTCAGCCATGGTGGCATCATACTACGCCCCCATCGTGCACAAATGACTGACAGACTCTTGGCTAATTTGGTCTTTTGCAAATGCAATGCAGCATAGGGCCCTGACATATAAAAAAATACAACTTTTTTGTTATGTTCACGTATATGTCATGTTTTTTCAATGTTAACACTTTTGTACAAATAAGTACATTTGCACTTTATTTTTCAATGTGTTTGTTCTGTAAAGGAATGAGTTAATGTTTAAAATGACTGGTTAATAGTGCTATTATAAAGTGCAATGTCAGCACAATTTTCTTTCCTGCAATTTAAAATGCACTTGTTTTAATAAATAAATACAGCGTTTGAAAAGCATACACAATCTGTGTTAATATATTAGTCTGTGGTTAAAAGGACTTGAAAGGACTCGAAACTCAAAATGCAGGACTTAGGACTTGACTTGAGACTTTCCAGTCTTGACTTTGGACTTGACTCGGGGCTTGCCTGTCTTGACTCGGGACTTGACTCGGACTTGAGGGCAAAGACTTGAGACTTACTTGTGACTTGCAAAACAATGACTTGGTCCCACCTCTGGTATTGTGGCCAAACAGCTAAATTTTTGTTTCATCTGACATCACATGGACAAAGATAAAACCTTCTGGAGGGAAGTTCTGTGGTCAGAATAAACAAAAATGTAGCTGTTTTGCCATAATACCCAGCATTATGTTTGGAAGAAAAAAGGTGAGGCCTTTAATCCCAGGAACACCAGGCCTACCGCCAAGCATGGTGGTGGTAGTATTATGCTCTGGGCCTGTTTTGCTGCCAATGGAACCTGCGATGAGGTGGCGACTTGTCCAGGGTGTACCCCGCCTTCCGCCCGATTGTAGCTGAGATAGGCTGCAGCGCCCCCCGCGACCCCAAAGGGAATAAGCGGTAGAAAATGGATGGATGGATGGATGGAACTGGTGCTTTACAGAGAGTAAATGGGACAATGAAAAAGGAGGATTACCTCCAAATTCTTCAGGACAACCTAAAATCATCAGCCCGGAGGTTGGGTCTTGGGCGCAGTTGGGTGTTCCAACAGGACAATGACCCTAAACACACGTCAAAAGTGGTAAAGGAATGACTAAATCAGGCTAGAATTAAGGTTTTATAATGGCCTTCCCAAAGTCCTGACTTAAACGTGTGGACAATGCTGAAGAAAAAAGTCCATGTCAGAAAACTAACAAAATTAGCTGAATTGCACCAATTTTGTCAAGAGAAGTGGTCAAAAATTCAACCAGAAGCTTGTGGATGGCTACCAAAAGCGCCTTATTGCAGTGAAACTTGCCAAGGGACATCTAAGCAAATATTAACATTGCTGTATGTATACTTTTGACCCAGCAGATTTAGTCACATTTTCAGTAGACCCATAATAAATTCATAAAAGAACCAAACTTCATGAATATTTTTTGTGACCAACAAGTATGTGCTCCAATCACTCTATCACAACAAATAAAAGTTGTAGAAATTATTGGAAACTCAAGACATCCATTATGTTCTTTACAAGTGTATGTAAACTTTAAGTATATATATATATATATATATATATATATATACACAGTATGTAATAACAGTTGTCAGCTGTTAGCATATATTACCTCGATCAAACATGGCGGAAATGTCTGTTACAAGATACTGCAGTAGTAAACAGTAGGGATCCAACGCTACTCAGAATAATCCTGCACTGGACAATCCGCCTATAACAAAAAAAAATAAAAAAAATATTAATATTAATCGAGATCGGATGACATGAAAAAGCCCTATAGGATGGAGATGTCCGATAATATCGGACTGCCGATATTATCAGCCGATAAATGCTTTAAAATGTAATATCGTAAATTATCGGTATCGGTTTCAAAATTATCGGTATCGGTTTCAAAAAGTAAAATTCATGACAAATATGCGCCACACTCTGAACCCACACCAAACAAGAATGACAAACACATTTCGGGAGAACATCCGCACCGTAACACAACAGAACAAATACCCAGAACCCCTTGCAGCACTAACTCTTCCGGGACGCTACAATATACACCCCGCTACCTCCCCCCTCCCCAACCTCCTCATGTTCTCTCAGGGAGAGCATGTCCCAAATTCCAAGCTGCTGTTTTGAGGCACATTAAAAAAATAATGCACTTTGTGACTTCAATAATAAATATGGCAGTGCCATGTTGGCATTTTTTTCCATAACTTGAGTTGATTTATTTTGGAAAACCTTGTTACATTGTTTAATGCATCCAGCGGGGCATCACAACAAAATTAGGCATAATAATGTGTTAATTCCACGACTGTATATATCGGTATCGGTTGATATCGGAATCGGTAATTAAGAGTTGGACAATATCGGAATATCGGATATGGGCAAAAAAGCCATTATCGGACATCTCTACTATAGGACATTAAAATGGTATATTATGAAAACAATAATCTCAAACTGGTAATTTCAATAATGGGATATTACGGGTTATTTTCATGGTGATTTTTGGCCTCATAAGTGAATGACTCAATGCTTTGAAAACTGCCCAAATTATTGTGATACTGATAACACGACCACAAGAAATTGCAGCAAAAAGCAAGGGGAAAATAGTAGCATAGATTATTGAAAGCGTGTCAAAGCAAAACACGTTCACTTCTCAGGAGGACGATATGAAAAGACATTCAAGCGTGCGTTAAAAGCAGCACTGATTGGCACACTCAGCAGAAAAAAACTCTATTCTCAGGCGGAGAATTCGGACACACTGTGGAATGGACTTCCATACCCACAACACACACCTGCTCTCTCTCACTCTCTCACACACTCACACGTACACACAGATAACTCGCACATTAATATGCAAAAGCAATTAAGCCCGAGCCACAACAGCGCTGAAGAGGTGCCAAGCTGACAGCAGGACTTTGATTATTTTAATGAGAGCAATATGGCTGCTCGGTGCTCCCATGTAATTGAAGATGTACAGGAAGTGGATTTTGCTGCTGCACAACCCGACTTCGACTAAGGGCGCACTCACACTGGGCCATCTGTGTCGTGCTCGGGCACACCTGACGTCCTCCCGCCAGTTATTAATCATAACTGCCGCTTTATATATTACAAACAGAAAGACCGGAAATCATCTTACATCTAACACAAAAATCTAACTTCTCCCAGTTATTAATGATAACCGTCACCTTGTAAGACACAATGAAACAGAAATACTTGATATAAGCCACAATGTAAGGATGGACGATTATGGCGAAAATACTCATCACAATTAATTTGATTGACATTGTAATCTTTTTTTTTAAAAACTTTTTTTTTCTGCAGCTGTTACATATACTTTAATATTGTACATGGTAATTGGTATTTGTTATATATTGTATATATTATATAAAAATATAATATGCTATAATAAAATAATATAATATCCATCCATCCATCCATTTGTTATATATTGCATATATTATATAAAAATATAATATGCTATAATATAATATAATATCCATCCATCCATCTATTTGTTATATATTGTATATATTATATAAAAATATAATATGCTATAATATAATATCCATCCATCCATCCATCCATTTTCTACCGCTTGTCCCATATCAGTATATATTATATACTGTATATATAATATGTAAATATTACATATATGTTAGATTTTATATTGCTACTATGGTACATTTTTAGTCTACTTAATACCTGCATTATCCTTTCCATCCCTACCCTTTCTATCCTTTGAAACTGAGCTACTGTGTGTAACAATTTCACTTGTGGATCAATAAAGTTTGTCTAAGTCAAAGTCTAATCAGAATTAATTACACGATTATTAATTAATTTGAAAACATGAGTATTATATTTAAATATAGTTTAAAAAAAACCTGGATATATATATATATATATATATATATATATATGTAACAAATAAACCACAACAAGTAAAATAATAATAGCAATGACATCCATCCATTTCCTACCACTTGTCGCTTTTGGGGTCGCGGGGGGTGCTGGAGCCTATCCCAGCTGAATTCGGGCGGAAGGCGGGGTACACCGTGGACAAGTCGCCACCTCATCGCAGATAGCAATAACAATAAGTTTAAAAAACAATAGCAATATACAATTAATTCCGTTTTTTACCTTTTACATTTATTTTACCACCTTAGAGGGTCATTTTTATGTCAATTAAAATGTAATAAATGTTTGTTAATTACATGCAAAAATCCTCTTATTTATTGGTGCAATGCATTTTTGGACAATTTTGACCAATATTTTCGGTCAAAGCATAATCATTTAGTAAATGCATCAATAAGTGCTTTAAGTGCATTATGCTTGTGCAAGGTACTTCTTTGATTATAGATTAGGCATTAGTGTTGTCCCGATACCAATATTTCGATACTTTTCGGTACTTTGATACTTTTCTAAATAAAAGGGGACCACAAAAAAATTGCATTATTGGCTTTATTTTAACAAAAAATCTTAGGGTACATTAAACATATGTTTCTTATTGCAAGTTTGTCCTTAAATAAAATAGAAACCATACTCGACAACTTGTCTTTTAGCAGTAAGTAAACAAACAAAAGCTCCTAATTAGTCTGCTGACATATGCAGTAACATATTGTGTCATTTATCATTCTATTATTTTGTCAAAATTATTAAAGACAAGCAGTAGAAAATTAATTATTAATCTACTTGTTCATTTACTGTTAATATCTGCTTACTTTCTCTTTTAACATGTTCTATCTACACTTCTGTTAAAATGTAATAATCACTTATTCTTCTGTTGTTTGGATATTTTGCATTAATTTTCGATGATACCACAAATTTGGGTATCAATCCGATACCAAGTCGTTACAGTATCATACATTGGTCATATTCAAAGTCCTCATGTGTCCAGGGACATATTTCCCGAGTTTATAAACATAATACAATTTTTTTTTAAACGAAAGAAGATGTTGTGATGCCAAAAAATATCGACGTAATCATAGTAGTATCGACTAGATATGCTCCTGTACTTGGTATCATTACAGTGGATGTCAGGTGTAGATCCACCCATGGTGTTTGTTTACATTGTGACGCCGGTGAGCTACGGTGTGTAGTGAAGCATGTTTAGCTATTCCTCGTCCTGCAGGGATGATACTTGTAAGAAACTTACTTTATTTGTCGCCATGGAGACGAGGATTAGTGATTTAGAAGTAGCTAAAACATTGCAGACTGTGGATGGACTTTAGCCGCTAGCTAGCTCGCCATGTCTTAAAGCACCTATTCCTGAGGGCGTTTCAGTGTTATAACTTCACCTTTATCCTTAGTTTTTAATTTAGTGTTGCCAATCAACTTATCCCCAGGTGCATGTCTTTGGTATAATAGACTGTATTTATATTATTCACATGTGAATAATGCTGTATAATAGACTGTATTTATATTATTCACATGTGTATAATAAAGTCAATTAAAGTGAATTATATAGCGCTTTTTCTCTAGTGACTCAAAGCGCTTTACATAGTGAAACCCAATATCTAAGTTACATTTAAACCAGTGTGGGTGGCACTGGGAGTGCCTTGCCCAAGGACACAATGGCAGGGACTAGGATGGCGGAAGCGGGGATCGAACCTGGAACCCTCAAGTTGCTGGCACGGCCACTCTACCAACCGAGCTATACCGCTATAATGCTGTATAATTGACTGTACTTTGACGGAGATATATATGTATATATATATATATATATATATATATATATATATATATATATATATATATATATATATATATATATATGCAAGAGTTATTTCTTTCTATTCAGTCATATTTGAAAACAGCTGGTGTTTTTCCATTTGTTCTCTTTCTGGTTGTCCGCAAGTCCACTGCGAGTCACCTTGACTTTAGGAATGTGAGGAGGAGAGATACTCCTTCTCCATACCTCATCCTGTCTCAGGCTAAAGTAGAACAATAGACATGTGTATTCGTTCTGGAGGTTGTGGGCTATTGGCATATTGAAGAATACACAGCACTTCCGTAATGTTTTCAGATCAACTTGGCTACGCAATTGAATGTGTTGTTCTAGGCTGGTCTCTCTTTCCAAAGCTTTGGAAATAAATTACAAAATACCTATTCTGTTCTGGTGATCATTTAAACTCAGTTTATGTGTCATCAAAAGAACTTGGGATTGACCAGTAATTTAAACTCCCTTGGAGGAACATCTGGTCTAGCGCAACAATTTATATTGTTCACATGTGAATAATGCTGTATAATAGACTGTATTTATATTATTCACGTGTCAATAATGCTGTATAATAGACTGTATTTATATTATTCACATGTGAATAATGCTGTATAATAGACTATTTATATTATTCACATGTGAATAATGCTGTATAATAGACTATTTATATTATTCACATGTGAATAATGCTGTATAATAGACTGTATTTATATTATTCACATGTGAATAATGCTGTATAATAGACTGTATTTATATTATTCACATGTGAATAATGCTGTATAATAGACTGTATTTATATTATTCACATGTGAATAATGCTGTATAATAGACTGTATTTATATTATTCACTTGTGAATAATGCTGTATAATAGACTGTATTTATATTATTCACATGTGAATAATGCTGTATAATACTGTATTTATATTATTCACATGTGAATAATGCTGTATAATAGACTGTATTTATATTATTCACATATGAATAATGCTGTATAATAGACTGTATTTATATTATTCACATGTGAATAATGCTGTATAATAGACTGTATTTATATTATTCACATGGGAATAATGCTGTATAATAGACTGTATTCATATTATTCACATGTGAATAATGCTGTATAATAGACTGTATTTATATTATTCACATGTGAATAATGCTGTATAATAGACTGTATTTATGTTATTCACATGTGAATAATGCTGTATAATAGACTGTATTTATATTATTCACATGTGAATAATGCTGTATAATAGACTGTATTTATGTTATTCACATGTGAATAATGCTGTATAATAGACTGTATTTGTTATTCACATGTGAATAATGCTGTATAATAAACTGTATTTATGTTATTCACATTTGAATAATGCTGTATAATAGACTGTATTTATATTATTCACATGTGAATAATGCTGTATAATTGACTGTATTTATATTATTCACATGTGAATAATGCTGTATAATAGACTGTATTTATATTATTCACATGTAAAAAATGCCTAAGTGTTTATTGTGAGCAAACTGTGGTGCTGAATTTCCCCCAGGGATCAATAAAGTACTTTCTATTCTATTCTATTCTGTTCTATGTGTCCTATGATTCATGTGATCACCTCTCCTGCCAGGTAATAATGATAACATTCACCTTGCACAGTATAAATACACAGAAAGACTTTATGTTCTTGATTATTACGGTAGCTCCTCCCGCCTGTTATGATTGCCAACCACCAACTTTGCACAAAACAAATCACCGGACAAACTTGAATTAATCCACAAAGTTGCAGTCATCTGGTCAGAGGTCATTGCCACTTTAAAATATTCCGCACTACAAGACACGGTGCAAAGCAGGAAGAGTTATGTAAATGTGTTTGCAGAGACGGTGATCTACTTTTTAAAAAAGCAATTTTTCTAAATGTATTCCTCCTGCAAATGTGTGCAACTTAAGTGTTTAATAAGGAGCTGGGGATTGAATTCATCTGCATGCTAAATGAGCTGCGGTCCCAAACCATGCTTTTGTCTGACTTGGGAGCTACGGGGGATTAGGAGGGAGCGTTTTAGACTAAGCACCATGCAAAACTAAATCATATAATGTTCTCTCTTCCCTTTTTAATGCGGGCAAACTACAGTAATTACCATAGAGCGTTTTTGACAGCTATGATGAATAATTCAGGAACCATCTCCAGTAACCTTGCAAAATTCCCCTTTTAATTGTGTACACAGCACTTTCTTTTTCTTGACATGATAGCACATGTTTGATTGTGCCGTGTTAGGGAGAGGACTGACAAATTGCATTTCACATTAAAAAAAAATAAAAACAAAAAAACACTACAAGCGACTGTTTTAGCAAGTACACTCAAAGCATACTTGCCAACCCTCCCGGATTTTCCGGGAGACTCCCGAAATTCAGCGCCTCTCCCGAAAACCTCCCGGGACAAATTTTCTCCCGAAAATCTCCCGAAATTCAGGCACACAATATAAACAACGTACCTGCCCAATCATGTTATAACTGTAGAAGGATGGAGGGCGAGTTCTTGTTTTCTTATGTGGGTTTATTGTTAGGCAGTTTCATTAACGTCCTCCCAGCGCGGCAACAACACACAACAACAGCAGTCACGTTTTGTCTACCGTAAAGCAGTTCGTCTGCCGTAAACAGCAATGTTGTGACACTCTTAAACAGTACAATACTGCCATCTAGTGCATTTGATGAAAGCACTTTTTGCGTGCCACACAGCATTGCATCATCAGAGAGGGTGTTCAGCATGGTTAGAAAAATAGTGACAGAGAATAGAACAAGGATGGACAATTCAACCCTTAACTCAACAATGAGTAGATGAGTGTTTTGTGTGTGTATATGTGTAAATAAATGAACACTGAAATTCAAGTATTTCTTTTATATATATATATATATATATATATATATATATATATATATATATATATATATATATATATATGAAATACTTGACTTGGTGAATCCTAGCTGTAAATATACTCCTCCCCTCTAAACCACACCCCCAACCACGCCCCCGCCCCGCCCCCCACCCCCCACCTCCCGAAATGGGAGGTCTCAAGGTTGGCAAGTATGAGTGCGCCTCGGCTCGGCACGATTTCTTGTGTACGAGCGGAAAACCTGAACATGTTGTATAATCAATGCAAATGCTCCTTTAGCCAGTTATTAATCATTACCGCCAACTTGCATAAGGAGAATAAACATAAAGACTGGGAATAATGCAAGTCATGCATGAGAACTAGGGATGTCTGATAATGGCTTTTTGCCGATATCAGATATTCCGATATTGTCCAACTGTTTAATTAGCGATACCGATATCAACCAATATATACAGTCGTGGAATTAACACATTATTATGCCTAATTTGGACAATCAGGTATGGTGAAGATAAGGTACTTTTAAAAAAAAATTCATAAAATAAAATAAGATAAATAAATTAAAAACATTTTCTTGAATAAAAAAAGAAAGTAAAACAATATAAAAAGAATTACATAGAAACTAGTAATTAATGAAAATTAGTCAAATGAACTGTTAGAGGTTAGTACTATTAGTGGACCAGCAGCACGCACAATCATGTGTGCTTACGGACTGTATCCCTTGCAGACTGTATTGATATATATTGATATATAATGTAGGAACCAGAATATTAATAACAGAAAGAAACAACCCTTTTGTGTAAATGAGTGTGAATTAGTGTAAATGGGGGAGGAAGGTTTTTTGGGTTGGTGCACTAATTGTAAGTGTATCTTGTGTTTTTTATGTTGATTTGATATAAAAAACAACAACAAAAAACGATACCGATAATAAAAAAACGATACCGATAATTTCCGATATTACATTTTAACGCATTTATCGGCCGATAATATCGGACATCTCTAATGAGAACATATTATTATGCTATCACTCCTCTTGCAAGTTATCAATGATAACCATCATCTTGCGCAATGTACCATATTTTCCGGACCATAAGGTGCACCGGACTATAAGGCGCACTGCCGATGAATGGTCTATTTTCAAGGTTTTTTCATATATAAGGCGCACCGGATTATAGGGCGCATTAAAGGAGTCATATTATTATTAGTTTTTTTCTAAATTGAAAACATTTCCTTGTGGTTTACTTAACATTTAACGGTGGTTCTTTGGTCAAAATGTTGCATAGATTATGTTTTACAGATCCTCTTCAAGCCGCTTTCTGACAGTCGCTTCCGGATGCGGCGTTTTGTGGGCGGTCTTATTTACGTGGCTCACCTTCGACAGCGTCTTCTCCCCGTCATCTTTGTTGTAGCGGTGTAGCGTGCAAGGACGGGAGTGGAAGAAGTGTCAAAAGATGGAGCAAACTGTTTTATTGACATTCAGACTTTACTTACAGTAAATCAATAACGAAGCAGCATCTCCTCATCCGTGGCTCACTAGTGCAACAACAACACCGGAAATGTGTCCCGTGAAAAACCGTCCGACCGGAACTCTCTAATAACTAAAGTTCCTTGGGTGAATAATGTAAACTCACTACACCAGTATGTTTTAGCGCTTTCATGGCGAGTTTACCGACAGATATAAGTAAGAACTTTACACTACTTTATATTAGAAATGGCAACAGCGGAGGATGAATGTCCCATAACAAGAAGATAGAGAAAAAGAAGAAACTTATCGACTATGACGTCGACACGGACTACAAAGGCAGGCGCGTGCAATTTTTCAGGACTTATACAGATCCCAAATACAGACCAGCAGGTACCAGAAGGTAAGAAAAGTTGCTTTTGCATAATATTACGATACAAAACGCCAGATAATATGTCTTATCTTATACACACACCATAATAATACCCGTATGTTGAAGCACAGTACAATCCATCATGCGGTGCGACTTCATAGCTTACCAAAGTCGTACAAAAGCATTTTGATAGATTTTTGAGTGCCGTGTGTAATGTTCTATATTTTCAATGGAACATATAAGATGTTGGTGTTGTTTACTTGAGTCATATTGCCATCATAATGCAGTCTACACGTATCTCTTATGCTTGACTGCCATCTACTGGTCACACTTATCATTACACCATTTACCAAATAAAATTGCTTCGAGGTTGGTAAGCAAAACCAGAATTATTCCGTACATTAGGCGCACCGGGTTATAAGGCGCACTGTCGAGTTTTGAGAAAATGAAAGGATTTTAAGTGCGCCTTATAGTCCGGAAAATACGGTAACGGAAAATAATCTACCTAGTCAAAGCCCACCGTAGGCACACCCCTGCACAAGCACTTGTTACATGATTAATGCGACTGCTTCACCCACCAGTTGATAATGATAACCACAACTTTGAACAATAGAAAGAAATACAGGTACTCAAAATACTCCACAAAAGTAAAATTCCACATTACACTTCAATTATACAATTTAAAACCTACTTAAAATAATGCTCAAAGTCAAAGTATGCGCAGTTCTAAAACATAATGTAGACCAGTATGGGTCGCAGGTCTTTTCCCGGGCACAAGAATACACAAGTAATTGTGTGCTTTTATACTTAAAAGGATGATTTATTCGTCATTAAAACTGCTGTAAAAAAACAATAAAAAATATTTCTGATTGTTACAAAAAAAATCCAAAAAGGAAAAAAAACAACTAGTACTGTATATGTTTCCATTAGTGTTTAAGGAGAACATTTTTAACAAATAGATGTTTTGTATACATTTGTAAACATTTAAAGTTAAGCTATTGTTAATAATTGCTGTGCCACATAAGCAGTGTTAGTAATAAGGGCGTTATATAATAACTGTGTTGTATAATAAAGCGTAACTAATGTAAAGTAATCCAATGAATCACTTTTATGATACCAATACACACGATGCAATGCGGCACCACTCTTGATGTGGTTGTATGTCAACATGACAGCATCAGAAGCACAGCAAGTTCAATGCAGGAACTACCTTTTAACTCGTGATTGCAACAACCACCACCACACAACAATTAACTTGATATCAAATAGAAGGAGGCAACATCACACAGCAAACAACACGTAATAGATGCACACGTACACACTACTACTATGAGGGGATAATGAACAACAAATCAATGATTGAAGTGAAAAGCTTGCCATCCTACAATACTGTTTGTGGACAATAAGTTATTACAGCCATCAAAGTACATTCAATCTCTTTATTAACCAGAGGTAACACAGGCCAGTGAAATGATTCAACTGAGCTGCCGTCACTGCTGGCAAACTGCCGCTGCCATGCTAACAAACACAGCTGAGCTAAAATCTTGTTCTGAATGCGCTCTCGCTGATGTCACACGTCACTTGGCAACAAGCACCGCCTTTGAAAGACACACACTTACACACGCATACACGCAAACACTCAGCTCTCATGAAACATCTCTCAACTGCATATGCCAAATATTCGAACTTTTCTTTAAGTAGCACAATAATCACTTTCCCTAGCAATTAGTTACATTTATTTATTCGACTCTTTGTGATGATAATTCTGCAGCCTCTGTATGTCTGAATACTGAAGAGTTGGTTTCTGGGTTCAACTCTATTTGTTTACAAACACTGGACACGATCGCGCCTTTCAAATGCCGCCGCGCTAAAGCAACGCCTCAGCCCTGGTTGAATGACGTCACTCGGGCTGCCAGGCGCGTATGTAGAAGAGCAGAGAGAAAATGGAAAAAAGACAGGCTGCATGTGTCCTTTGCCATTTTTAAAGAAAGCCTGTTTTCCTTTCAGATGACTGTAAAAGCAGAAATGAATATATATCTATCTCCGATTATATCTTCTAACTGTAACAACCCCAGAGTTCTGTTTAAAACTATTAACACTGTCATTGATGCTCCCAAATCTGTTGGTTTTGATGCTTCTTTTGAATTCTGTGAAAATTGTCTCCATTTTTTCACTGACAAAATTGTGTCAACTAGAGCCAGTCTATCTCAGCCTTCATATGACCCTTCTGTTCCTCTGCATTTCTCTTCTGTTTTCCATCAGTTTGAGCCGGTGTCCTTTTCTTTTTTAAGTGACACAGTTAGTCATATGAAGCCCTCTGGTTCTCCTGCAGATGCCCTCCCACCTCGCCTGTTTAAGGAGGTACTTGCTACTATTGTATCAAGTGTCCTTAACATTATCAATAGTAGCCTCTCTTCTGGAATAGTTCCAGTAGAGTTTAAACATGCAGTGGTACGACCTCTACTTAAAAAACCCAGCCTCGACCCCTCTCTCCTCTCTAACCTCAGACCTATCTCTAATCTTCCATACATTTCCAAAATATTAGAGAAGGTTGTCTACAGTCAGTTGTTGCCCTTCTTAGAGGATAATGCTATCACTGAGCTGTTCCAGTCCGGTTTTAAAGCCCTCCACAGCACAGAGTCAGCGCTTCTAAAAGTTTTTAACGATATCCTCCTGTCCACTGATTCTGGTAAATATGTTGTCCTGGTGCTTTTAGATCTGTCTGCTGCGTTCGACACCGTCGACCACGCCACCGTCGACCACGCCACCTTAATCACTCGTCTTGAGAACTGTGTGGGCATTAAGGGCGCCGCCCTCAACTGGTTCCGGTCGTACCTAACCGACAGGAGTTTTTGTGTAAAAGTAGACAGTTTTATGTCGTCCACAGCTCCTTTACCACATGGGGTCCCCCAGGGCTCAATCCTTGCCCCAATTTTATTTGCGCTTTACCTTCTCCCCCTTGGTTCTATTTTTAGGAAGTACAGTATTGCATTTCATTTTTACGCCGATGATTGCCAGATTTATTTTCCCATGGCACAAAATAACACGGTTCAACATCTTATTGACTGCCTGCACGACATCAAAGTCTGGCTTTCAGCTAACTTCCTGAGCCTAAATGAAGATAAAACAGAAGTTATGTTGTTCGGTCCAAGTCGCTCTCCCTCCCCCAACGTTGACCTCGGCACTCTGACCCCGTATCTCAGCGACTGTGTCACAAACCTGGAGGTAAAGTTTGACTCAGATTTTAAATTCGAAAAACAAATCAGCAGCGTCGTTGAAAAAAGCTTTTATCAATTACGCCAAATAGCGAAAGTGAAACCGCTTCTATCAAGGCATGATCTTGAGAAATTAATCCACGCCTTTATCTCGACTCGTCTTGATTACTGTAATGCCCTGTATGTAGGCATTAGCCAGGCGTCCCTCGCCCGCCTGCAGCTCGTGCAGAACTCTGCTGCTCGTCTGCTAACACAGACCCGCAGACGTGAACACATCACCCCTATTTTAGCGTCCCTTCACTGGCTCCCTGTGCGTTACCGAATACATTTTAAACTCCTTTTATTTGTTTTTAAATGTCTAAACAACCTCGCGCCAACCTATCTCTCCGACCTCCTTCAGCCTTACTGCCCCACCCGATCCTTAAGATCAGCCGATCAGCTGCTGTTGACGGTCCCTGACTCAAGGCTGAAGCTTAGAGGTGACAGAGCTTTCGCCGTTGCTGCTCCCAAGCTCTGGAACGACCTACCCCTGAGTGTTAGACAAGCCTCCTCTCTTCCTGTTTTTAAATCTCTCTTAAAAACACACTTTTATTCCATGGCTTTTAACACTGAGTGATAGCCATCCTGCAATGGCGCCCCATAATACACCTGCTGTGAACCTGTTTTTATGTTTTTATGTTTTTATTTATTCTATTGTAATTATTTATTTTTTATCGGGTTCTGTTTGTGTTGTGTTGTGTTTGCTCGGTACTCGTTTTATCTTTTAACCTGTTCATTGTACAGCACTTTGGCTACCCCTGTGGTAAATTTTAAATGTGCTTTATAAATAAAGTTGATTTGATTTGATTTGATTAAAGACTAATTCCGATAAAGTAACGAGTAACTAAAATGAAGTATTTTTTTAAAGTAATTTTCCGAACACTAGGCATAAGTGAATCGATTGACGTTCATAGTTGTTCTCGAGATGACGTGCGTGCCCACTGCAAAACAATCAGATTTAAAACTGATGCTATAGTTGCGTTATTAATATTTAGCCAGTGAGTTAAAGGCCTACTGAAACCCACTACTATCGACCACGCAGTCTGATAGCTTATATATCAATGATGAAATCTTAACATTGCTACACATGCCAATACGGCCGGGTTAGCTTACTAAAGTGCGATTTTAAATTTCGCGCGAAATATCCTGCTGAAAACGTCTCGGTATGATGACGCCTGCGCGTGACGTCACGGATTGTGGAGGACATTTTGGGACAGCGTGGTGGCCAGCTATTAAGTCGTCTGCTTTCATCGCAAAATTCCACAGTATTCTGGACATCTGTGTTGGTGAATCTTTTGCAATTTGTTCAATGAACAATGGAGACAGCAAAGAAGAAAGCTGTAGGTGGGAAGCGGTGTATTGCGGCCGACTGCAGCAACACAAACACAGCCGGTGTTTCATTGTTTACATTCCCGGAAGATGACAGTCAAGCTTTACCATTGGCCTGTGGAGAACTGGGACAACAGAGACTCTTACCAGGAGGACTTTGAGTTGGATGCGCAGACGCGGTACCGTGAGTACGCATGCAGCTGCGGCTTCCAAACATTTGATCGCTTGCCCGTACGTGCGTGGCGCTATGTGCATGTCACGTACGTAACTTTGGGGACTTTGGGGAAATATATGTGCTGTATGAACTTTGGGGAGGTGAACGGTACTTTGGGCTGTGGGATTGAGTGTGTTGTGCAGGTGTTTGAGTTGTATTGGTGGGTTATATGGACGGGAGGGGGGAGGTGTTATGCGGGATTAATTTGTGGCATATTAAATATAAGCCTGGTTGTGTTGTGGCTAATATATATGTCTTGCGTTTATTTACTGTTTTAGTCATTCCCAGCTGAATATCAGGTCCCACCCGCCTCTCACAGCATCTTCCCTATCTGAATCGCTCCCACTGCCCTCTAGTCCTTCACTCTCACTTTCCTCATCCACGAATCTTTCATCCTCGCTCAAATTAATGGGGAAATAGTCGCTTTCTCGGTCCGAATCGCTCTCGCTGCTGGTGGCCATGATTGTAAACAATGTGCGGATGTGAGGAGCTCCACAACCTGTGACGTCACGCTACTCGTCTGCTACTTCCGGTACAGGCAAGGCTTTTTTTATCAGCGACCAAAAGTTGTGAACTTTATCGTCAATGTTCTCTACTAAATCCTTTCAGCAAAAATATGGCAATATCACGAAATGATCAAGTATGACACATAGAATGGACCTGCTATCCCCGTTTGAATAAGGGAAATCGCATTTCAGTAGGCTATTAAATCATACGCTTTTCCAAACACTTGCATTATTGTCTTTTTTCAGCGTGTGTGTGGTCGTACCAAGAAGAAGTCGGTTGGAACGCAAGCACCTTTGGTCAACTACATACTGTGACCGTGATGCACAGCAGCTTTATTAAAGTGGCGAAAACGCTCTGTAGTGCTATTTTATGTAGCCAGAACACTGCCAATAAGATTTGGTATCAAAAAAAAAACATTGACAGTGTAGAAAAAGTTTTATTGGCAAACAAATACAAACATTGAAAAACTACAATATTTTTGGTGGATGTTTTTGATGCCAATATTCATATTTTTGTACACTTTTATTGTTTTTGTGTGTTTCAAAAGGTTTTTATGATCGCTTCTTTAGTTTTACGGTTTCAAAACAATGGCAGTGTTTTAGCGTGAGGGTGGGCGGGGCTTATAACAAGTTTACCCCGGAAGCAGTTTTACTGTACTGGGAAAACACCGTAAAGAAGAAAGGAGGACCAATAATATAAATCAAGTGTAAAAGTTGTATGATATATTCGTGTTAACCGAGCCATACTTTGAGGATGCAGTACAAGCGGTACAGAAATTGATTATGTATTTCTAAATTATCCATGTTTGTCTCGATATAGCCGTGATATTTGGCGAAACAACGTATGGAATAAAACTCTGTTACATTTTCACGCAGAGAGAAAAGAGTGACTTTAAAGGGGAACTGCACTTTTTTTTGGAATTTTGACTATCGTTCACAATCATTATGAAAGACATGACGGATGGATTTTTAAAAAATGCATTCTAAATATTAAATAAACAATTAAAAGTCAGCTTACAGTGGAGCCAATGGGAGCTCCACTATTCCGCCTATAAAATCCAATAAATAATTCAAAAAGTGCTAATAATACTCCACCTGCGCGCTGCGCTAGGCGCACGCCACTCCGGCTGCTGCAAGCAGCCGCTTTCAATTGGCTCAAACAGCACTCTCCACACCTGTCGCTAATGAGCGTCCTCGCCTTCTTAAGCCAGTGCAAACCTGCGTTCCGGGCCAGAACGTAGCTACCTGTCCTGTACAGTAAGCCAAACCTGTCAAGCTCTATGCATTCTTTCTCTCTCTGTGTTTTCTTCCCCGCCGTGTTCATTTTGTCTCGTGTCCTCCTTGTCACCTTCCAGCAGCAGACCTCTGTTCTCGCGTCACTAGCTGTGTGTCTCGTCTCCCTGTATTCCCTCTCCTTCCCTGGCTGCTTCATGGATCTCGACCTCCCGCCTGGACACGGACTTTGACGCCTCGCTATTGTTTTTCCCCCCCTTGGACTTCCGCACCTCTCGCTCAACATTTCCGGGTAACACTCTTCAATTAATCCCCCCACCCCACACACACACATTTTGGAATAATAACACACTTCCCTTTGTATGTATATATAAATAAACCTAAAGCTAAAACAACGTCCCTGCTGTCTGTGCCGTCTCCACCTGTACACATAACACTCCATTTACATTTCGTGACTTGATATTAACCAAGTATGAGTTATATTGTTATTATAAGCGCTAACGCAGACAAACTATAAAATAGAATAGAATAGAATAGAAAGTACTTTATTAATCCCTGGGGGAAATTCAGCACCACAGTTCGCTCACAATAGACAATAATAATAAATAATAATATAATATATTATATATATAATATATGAATAATATAAATATATTCTACATATATTCTACATTTAAGTGCAGTCAAGAACTTAAATATATATATAGCGGCTTTAAGTGGATATGCACCTTAGTTCCAATGTGAATTAGCATCTTTTAGCAACATGTGTTCAAGTGTCTTGCGTAAGTTATAATTCCCATGATTTATTTCTGCCTGCAAGCTCAGTTTTGCAGTGCTTCAAAGTAAAGTCTTCAAAATGCACCCCGACTTGAGAACTTATCTTTGCAAGTAGAGACCAAATGTAAGAAAGAAAACATTATTGATACTTTATGTTCAAATTGTTTTGTTTTTGTAGATTAAAAAACAATTATTCCTTAAATGTTCATTAAAATAGTTTTTTGTTTTTGCACTACCTCAAATTCAAACGTTTTTTCTTTAGTGTTTAAAAAATTAAATTGTTGGTGCAAAAATGTCCGCATTTCTTGTCGCCACTTTTCATTATAGGGCCTCTCAAATGCTGACAACATTGACACTTATTACATGGTACTGGACCTAAAAATAAAAATTAACCCCGATACAGACCCAGTATAGCTTTTAGGCTTGTTTTATAAT
Organism: Nerophis lumbriciformis; assembly: GCF_033978685.3. Taxonomy (NCBI): domain Eukaryota; kingdom Metazoa; phylum Chordata; class Actinopteri; order Syngnathiformes; family Syngnathidae; genus Nerophis; species Nerophis lumbriciformis. Next base: position 52,818,957 of record NC_084550.2, on the reverse strand, counting down.
GACATTTAGCACATTTTGGAACACCCACTTTTAGCTCCTAAACAAGAACTCTTAAACAATCACGTCAAAAGCTGGAACGCAAATGTCATGCGACTAAACTAGAGACATTTTGTCTGGCATGGAGTGGTAGTTTAATAACTTATAAACATGCTTTTGCCTTAGCTAAAACTAATTACTACTCCAATCTCATCCGTGTCAATAAAAATGATCCTAAATATTTGTCTCAGACAATAGCATCGCTAACCCAACAAGGGCCTTCTCCGAGTAGCTCCACCTACTCGGCGGATGACTTCATGCAATTCTTTACTAACAACATTGAGCTCATTAGAAAGGAGATTAAAGACACCAAACAATTACAACTGGGTTCCATAAACGCAGATGCCAATGTATGCATAACGCTGAATTCTCTCCAAAATAATCTCTCTCATTTTGAGGAGGTAACGTTCGGTGGAACTCTCACAACTCGTTAATGGGATAAAACAACCATCATAATAACAATGGATTAGATCCAAATAGTCATTTTCTAGACACTGAAAGCTCTTCACAGAGAACTGAGAACCCATTATCCAAATACTCTACATTCACAGATTGATGGTGCTAAGCTACATTTGTAGCCACAGCTGCCCTGGGTAGCGTTGGCTGATAATTTGCGCCTAAGGACCCTCCAAACACCACCAAACATGAATTAATATTCATACACCTGAGTGAGTGGCACTGGGAGCAAGGTGGGTGAAGTCTCTTGCCAAAAGACACAACGGACGTGAATAGGACGGCAGAAGCTGCAATCGAACCTGGAATCCTCGAGCCAAGGCACATTTTTTGCATTGAAAAGATCTGGAGGCACACCACCAGCAGAAATCATTAAAAAACGAAACTCAGTTGACAGTAAAAAGTCGTTGTCGCAATTGTTGGATATGACTTTAAACCATAACCAACCATGCATCAATATAGCTCTTGTCTCAAAGTAGGTGTACTGTCACCACCTGTCACATCACGCCGTGACTTATTTTTAGTTTTTTGCTGTTTTCCTGTGTGTAGTGTTTTAGTTCTTGTCTCACGCTCCTATTTTGGTGGCTTCTTCTCTTTTTTTGGTATTTTCCTGTAGCAGTTTCATGTCTTCTTTTGAGCGATATACTTCAGTTGTTTTTATCCTTCTTTGTGGGGACATTTTTGATTGTCATGTCATGTTCGGATGTACATTGTGGACGCCGTCTTTGCTCTACAGTAAGTCTTTGCTGCCGTCCAGCATTCTGTTTTTGTTTACTTTGTAGCCAGTTCAGTTTTAGTTTCGTTCTGCATAGCCTTCACTAAGTTTCAATGCCTTTTCTTAGGGGCACTCACCTTTTGTTTGTTTGGTTTAAGCATTAGACACCTTTTTACCTCCACACTGCCTCCCGCTATTTCCGACATCTACAAAGCAATTAGCTACCTGCTGCCACCTACTGATATGGAAGAGTATTACACGGTTACTCTGCTGAGCTCTAGACAGCACCGACACTCAAAAATCACACCTAATTTGCAGACTATATTTACTGGTTTGCAAAAAATATTTTTAACCCAAATAGGTGAAATTAGATAATCTCCCGCGGGACCCAGACTGTATCTCATTGCACAGTAGTGTGCCACGGCACAGTGGTTGAAAAACACTGACTTAACCCACTTCATGGGAAGCTGTTTGTAACATTAGGACCATCAGTGCTAAATACTATTACCTTGGCATTCAAAACAACGGTTATTCATCCTTTGCTTAAAAGACCTAACGTCAAATCTGACCTCCAGCTAAACCAGTGGTCCCCAACCACCGGGCAGCGGCCCGGTACCGGTCTGTGGATCGATTGGTACCGGGCTGTACAAGAAATTTAAAAAATAAAACTAAATAAAAAAACTATTATTATTTTTTATTTTATTTGCAGAAAGTCTTTGCACTATGCGCTTCAGCATCCGCTGACCCCTCTCTGTCAGTTTACTTGGCCTACCACTTGGTGGCTGAGTTGCTGTTGTTGCCAAACTCTTCACTTTTCTTATAATAAAGCCGACAGTTGAAAAATAAATATAATAGCTGCAAAAGGTGAACCGACATCATATTGAACCCTATGGGTTAGGAATGGGATGGCACTTCAAGTTCATATGTGAGTCAAGGCAGGTGGCCAAATACTTTTGGCAATATGGTGTATATGCCCGTGAGCCTCTATGTCGATGTGTATTTGAACTGACAGGGCAAAATATATTTTCGACAAATAAAACCTATGCGGATATGGGTAGTGTCAGTGCCTATTTCTAATTTATAATAATAATAGATTTATTTGTAAAAAGCACTTTACATTGAGTAAACAACCTCAAAGTGCTACAGTGTATTAAAAATTTAAAAAAATAAAAAGATAGTAAAAAAAATAAAAAGATAGTAAAAAAAATAAAAAAATAAAAACTAGAACAGCCAAATAGCTAAAACTAGTATGCATATATCTTAAAAAAGGCTTTTTTAAAAAGAAGGGTTTTTAAGCCTTTTTTAAAAGCATCCACAGTCTGTGGTGCCCTCAGGTGGTCAGGGAGAGCGTTCCACTGTCACATGTGGGGTGCATGGTGATGCGGGGTTTTGTTCTCCAGGAAGCAAAGGACAAATCCGGACAGGACTTACAGGTGACGACATGATTTAATAGAAAAATAACACAAAACTGGTACAAAACAGAAAACAAACCAACAGGATGAGGTGCCGAACGCACTGGAAGCTAAGGCTAACACTTAGCACAGACTATGAAACTTAGCAGGGGCTAGGAGACAAGAACAAACTTACGTGGCAGTCGCGTGATGCAAAAACGAAGAAGGCAGCACGAGTGATGAACAAAGGTGGGCTTAAATAGTGTCTCTGATAAGCAACAGGTGCGCGTGCAAGGCAGGTGAAAATCAAGTAACCATGGTGACGAAACAAACACTTGTGCACCTGTGAAATAACAAAAGGAATCCAAAACTAACAGAAAACACAAAAACATGATCCGGACTGCGGATCATGACATCCACAGACTGGGTTAAAAATGTATTTTGCAAACCAGTAATTATAGTCTGCAAATGATGTGATGTTCTTGAGTGTCGGTGCTGTCTAGAGCTCGGCAGAATAACCGTGTAATACTCTTCCATTTCAGTAGGTGGCAGCAGGTAGCTAATTGCTTTGTAGATGTCGGGAACAGCGGGAGGCAGCGTGCAGGTAAAAAGGTATCTAATGCTTAAACAAAAAATAAACAAAGTGAGTAAGTGCCCCTAAGAAAAGGCATTGAAGCTTAGTGAAGGCTATGCAGAACAAAACTACAACTGAACTGGCTGCAAAGTAAACAAAAACAGAATGCTGGACGACAGCAAAGACTTACTGTGGAGCAAAGACGGCGTCCACAATGTACATCCGAACATGACAATCGACAATGTTCCCACGAAGAAGGATAAAAACAAAGTAGATGCGGAAAATATCGCTCATAGGATGACATGAAACTGCTACAGAAAAATACCAAACAAAAAGAGATAAAGCCACCAAAATAGGAGCGCAAGACAAGAACTAAAACACTACACAGGCGAACAGTAAAAACCTCCAAATAAGTCAGGGCGTGATGTGACAGGTGGTGACAGTACACCTACTTTGAGACGAGCTATAGTGATGCATGCTTGGTTATGGTTTAAAGTCATATCCAACAATTGCGACAACGACTTTTTACTGTCAACTGAGTTTCGTTTTTTTTTAATAATTTCTGCTGGTGGTGTGCCTCCGCATTTTTTCAACGCAAAAATGTGCCTTGGCTCAAAAAAGGTTGAAAAACACTGCTTTAATGTAACAAATAACTGTACCCACTCTGCATCTATTGCAGCTTGTCACCCTGGAAGGGGGTGCGCCCACATCTGTGGACCCTTCCCAAAGTTTCTTCTTTTTCCCAGTTCAGGCTTTTAAAGTTTTGAAGTAATCATAGAGCAGGGTAACAAAAACATATCGATTAAAATATAGTTTTTCCTTTATCCACACTGTCTATGCAAGTACAAAACCCAAAACCAGTGAAGTTGGCACGTTGTGTAAATCGAAAATAAAAACATAATACAATGATTTGCAAATCCTTTTCCACTTATATTCAATTAAATCGACTGCAAAGACAAGATATTTAATGTTCGAACCGAGAAACTTAATTCTAATTTTTTTGCAAATAATCATTAAATTAGAATTTAATGGCACCAACACATTGCAAAAAAGTTGGCACAGGGGCATTTTTACCACATTTGTACAGCTTAAGTTGTTCAACAGTCCGGGGTCTCCTTTGTCGTATTTTACACTTCATAATGTGACACACATTTTCAATGGGAGACAGGCCTGGACCACAGGCAGGCCAGTCTAGTACCCACACTATTTTACTACAAAACCACGCTGTTGTAACACGTGCAGAATGTGGCTTGGCAGTGTCTTGTTGAAATAAGCAGGGGCGTCCATGAAAAAGACCTTGCTTGGACGGCAACATATGTTGCTCCAAAACCTGTATGTACCTTTCAGCAGTAATGGTGCCTGCACAGATGTGTAAGTTACCCATGCCTTGGGCACTAATACACCCCCATACCATCACAGATGCTGGCTTTTGAACTTTGCGCCTATAACAGTCCGGATTGTTCTTTTCCTCTTTGGTCCGGAGGACACGATGTCCACAGTTTCCAGAAACAATTTGAAATGTGGACTCGTCAGACCACAGAACACTTTTAGACTTTGCATCAGTCCATCTTAGATGAGCTTGGGCCCAGCAAAGCCGGCGGCGTTTCTGGGTGTTGTTGATAAACGGCTTTGGCTTTGCATAGCAGAGTTTTAACATGCACTTACAGATGTAGCGACCAACTGTAGTTACTGACAGTGGTTTTCTGAAGTGTTCCTGAGCCCATGTGGTGATATCCTTTACACACTGCTGACTGTTTTTGATGCAGGGATCAAAATTTGTTACATGCAGTGATTTCTCCATATTCTCTGAACGTTTTGATGATATTACGGACCGTAGATGGTGAAATCCCTAAATTACTCGCAATAGCTTGTTGAGAAATGTTCTTAAACTGTCGGACAATTTGCTCACGCATTTGTTCACAAAGTGGTGACCCTCGCCCCGTCCTTGTTTGTGAATGACTGAGCATTGCATGGAAGCTGCTATTATACCCAATCATGGCACCCACCTGTTCCCAATTAGCCTGTTCACCTGTGGGATGTTCCAAATAAGTGTTTGATGAGCATTCCTCAACTTTCTCAGTCTTTTTTGCCACTTGTGCCAGCTTTGTTGCAGGCATCAAATTCCAAATGAGCTAATATTTGCAAAAAAAAAATTAAGTTTCTCAGTTAAATATCTTGTCTTTGCAGTCTATTCAATTGAATATAGGTTGAAAAGGATTTGCAAATCATTGTATTCTGTTTTTATTTACCATTTACGCAATGTGCCAACTTCACTGGTTTTGGGTTTTGTAAATGTTCTCCAGTTCTGTAAATGACGTCATACCAAGAGGGGGCAACATATTGAGTCTAAAGATGGAAAGGGGGCATTCCAAGTACAGCCAGTTATCTACCCGTTATATCTTGTCCAACAAATGAACTAGGACAGGGGTCGGCAACCCGCGGCTCTAGAGCCGCATGCGGCTCTTTAGCGCTGCCCTAGTGGCTCTCTGGAGCTTTTTCAAAAATGTATGAAAAATGGAAAAAGTTGAGGGGAAAAAAAAATTGTTTTTTGTTTTAATATGGTTTCTGTAGGAGGACAAACATGACACAAACCTCCCTAATTGTTATAAAGCACACTGTTTATATTAAACATGCTTCACTGATTCGAGTATTTGGCGAGCGCCGTTTTGTCCTACTAATTTTTGCAGTTCTTGAACTCACCTTAGTTTGTTTACATGTACTGTATATCTTTCTGCGACTTTCTAGGATGTGTTTAATGCCACTTCTTTTTCTGTCTCATTTTGTCCACCAAACTTTTAACGTTGTGCATGAATCCACAAAGGTGAGTTTTGTTGATGTTATTGACTTGTGTGGAGTGCTAATCAGACATATTTGGTCACTGCATGACTGCGAGCTAATCGATGCTAACATGCTATTTAGGCTAGCTATATGTACATATTGCATCATTATGCCTCATTTGTAACTATATTTGAGGTCATTTAGTTTCCTTTAAGTCATATTAATTCAATTTATCTGTATGTAATATGGCTTTTAATTTTTTGCGGCTCCAGACAGATTTATTTTTGTATTTTTGGTCCAATAAGGCTCTTTCAACATTTTGGGTTGCCGACCTCTGAACTAGGACCACCTAGTCTTCCTGGGGTTGGGAGAGTTCGGAGATGACTGGTAAGGCCAATCCGCGCTCTGAAGGTTCCGGTGCTTTGTACCACTGTCTTTCCATAGCTGCTTGCTCCTACAAGTTGTGGCTGATGCCGAAGGCTTTGAGCAAATAGTGTCTTTTGCTCACGCTCCCCTGCAAAGCACCTGCCTTGCAAAAGGACACACATCAATCTTATGAGGGGTGTTCATTAAAACACCATCTGGCCGCACCCTCCAAAAAAAACTCTCCAAAAGATTCATGACGGAGCAAGAATGGTTCTCCGCTGACTAGTAAAAAGATTTAGGATTTTAGTCATCCGGCAGCAGTGGAAGCACTATTATGCACGGTGATGCGTTCAGGGTAGCACAATGCTAATGTGCGCAGCATGCAGGCGTGGTGAGGAGCATCGGCTCTACGAGTTATTGTAATTCTATATAAGGAGGCGGGGGAGCAGCTGAAGACCATAATAACAATGTGTTTCATTACATGTGACATATTGGAATTTTTTTTTATTTTTTTAAATCAAGTGTGGTCATGTTTTTCATTCTATTTGCTGCATCTTTCTCTCCAACAAGTCTTAACATGTTCCCCGAAGGATACGCGATGCAGTAGATTCACCAATTAACAAACCTTTGGCTAATGAGATTCGACATAAATCCAAGGATGCATTGTTGCAGATGACCACAACGTACCCCTCAAGGCATCTACTTACAATTATCTGGAGACAGCAGAATAAATACAATTTGCAGCCCTACATGATGCAAATCAACTGTGGCATGATAATCCTATGAGGCGGCATAGAACAGCTGCATGCTGCTATTTGGTGTTTAAAAGAAAAATTATACAATTAATTACATTTTCAAACTGAGACTCACTGACTTTGGCTCATTTTCTGTGAAGAACATACAACCCCGTTTCCATATGAGTTGGGAAATTGTGTTAGATGTAAATATAAACGGAATACAATGATTTGCAAATCCTTTTCAACCCATATTCAATTGAATGCACTACAAAGACAAGATATTTGATGTTCAAACTCATAAACTTTATTTTTTTTTGCAAATAATAATTAACTTAGAATTTCATGGCTGCAACACATGCCAAAGTAGTTGGGAAAGGGCATGTTCACCACTGTGTTACATGGCCTTTCATTTTAACAACACTCAGTAAACGTTTGGGAACTGAGGAGACACATTTTTTAAGCTTATCAGGTGGAATTCTTTCCCATTCTTGCTTGATGTACAGCTTAAGTTGTTCAACAGGGGGTCTCCCTTGTGGTATTTTAGGCTTCATAATGCACCACACATTTTCAATGGGAGACAGGTCTGGACTACAGGCAGGCAAGCCTAGTACCCGCACTCTTTTACTATGAAGCCACGTTGATGTAACACGTGGCTTGGCATTGTCTTGCTGAAATAAGCAGGGGCGTCCATGGTAACGTTGCTTGGATGGAAACATATGTTGCTCCAAAACCTGTATGTACCTTTCAGCATTAATGGCGCTTTCACAGATGTGTAAGTTACCCATGTCTTGGGCACTAATACACCCCCATACAATCACAGATGCTGGCTTTTCAACTTTGTGCCTATAACAATCCGGATGGTTCTTTTCCTCTTTGGTCCGGAGGACACGACGTCCACAGTTTCCAAAAACAATTTGAAATGTGGACTCGTCAGAGCACAGAACACTTTTCCACTTTGCATCAGTCCATCTTAGATGAGCTCAGGCCGAGCGAAGCCGACGGCGTTTCTGGGTGTTGTTGATAAACGGTTTTCGCCTTGCATAGGAGAGTTTTAACTTGCACTTACAGATGTAGCGACCAACTGTAGTTACTGACAGTGGGTTTCTGAAGTGTTCCTGAGTCCATGTGGTGATATTCTTTACACACTGATGTCGCTTGTTGATGCAGTACAGTCTGAGGGATCGAAGGTCACAGGCTTAGCTGCTTACGTGCAGTGATTTCTCCAGATTCTCTGAACCCTTTGATGATATTACGGACCGTAGATGGTGAAATCCCTGAATTCCTTGCAATAGCTGGTAGAGAAAGGTTTTTCTTAAACTGTTCAACAATTCGCTCACGCATTTGTTGACAAAGTGGTGACCCTCGCCCCATCCTTGTTTGTGAATGACTGAGCATTTCATGGAATCTACTTTTATACCCAATCATGGCACCCACCTGTTCCCAATTTGCCTGTTCACCTGTGGGATGTTCCAAATAAGTGTTTGATGAGCATTCCTCAACTTTATCAGTATTTATTGCCACCTTTCCCAATTTCTTTGTCACGTGTTGCTGGCATCAAATTCTAAAGTTAATGATTATTTGCAAAAAAAAAAAAATGTTTATCAGTTTGAACATCAAATATGTTGTCTTTGTAGCATATTCAACTGACTATGGGTTGAAAATGATTTGCAAATCATTGTATTCCGTTTATATTTACATCTAACACAAATTCCCAACTCATATGGAAACAGGGTTTGTATATCAGAATACATATCTAATGACCACACACCATACACCCCCCTACACATTTCTATTACATATAAGATGCTCGGGTCGGCTAATAGAAGTGTGGAAATTGAAGTTCTGTGTACCACACACACACACACACACACACACACACACACACACACACACACACACAGCAGGCCTAGACAGGAGGAGGACAGAGTGTAGGTACACAGAACATCAGAGGGTCAAATGTGCGAGAAAATGAGAGCAGACAGTGTTGACAAACAATGTTGCAACCTTGTGTGGGAACCGCAGGTGCAGAAACACAAAAGAAGAATCCCTGTGGGATGCAGAAACTGGCGGAGAAATTTTCCGTCCAACGTTCATATTGTTGTTACTCAGCCAGCGTTTGTGGGTCTGATGAACCCGTTGCATTTTGTGGCTTTTAATGCCTCACAATCAAACACTTTTATGTTAAAATACTGAACAGATGTTTACCTTATCCCAATAAACATCTGTTTACCTTATCCCAATAAACATCTGTTCAGTATTTTAACATAAAAGTGTTTGATTGCGAGGCATTAAAAGCCACAAAATGCAACGGGTCCATCAGACCCACAAATGCTGGCTGAGTAACAACAATATGAACATTACACAAGGGTTAATAAAAAATAAAAACTGGTCCCACAGACCCGAACACCACACAAGGGGGTACTAGCTATACTAGCTTCACAATTTCCAGGAAAACTGGAATTTGGTTTGGAACTCAGGGAAGTGTTAGTTTGAATGTTTAGGATGAGTGGAATGTGTTGATGTTGGAACCGTTTGAATAGGTTGAAAAACGTAGGAATTGTGCAACTTGGAAAAATGCAATTTTTTTTGAAAATGCTAAAAAAATGTGAATGTTCTGAATGAGTTGGAATTGAATTTTTTGAGAAATGTTGAAGTAGTAACATTTGTAATTGTGGAATGGTATTATGGAATTTCGGGAAAACTGGGAATTTTTCCAGTTCAAAAAACAATTTAGTTTTTTGTCCTGATTAAAAGGAATGTTTTGACGGTGGAACAGTTGAAGTGGGTTGAAAAATGTGGAAGGAGTAGTCGACGGAAAAAAGGGGTTGAAAAAACGAGATTTCTGGGAATTCAAAAACAATCACTTACTGCACAATGTCTGCTGTCATTAGGATGCACACTGATAAAATCTTGTTATATTCCAGTTTAAATAAAGAATGACTCATAATCCTCACAAAGAAAAGTGGGGTGAAACCAAGCGTCTTTTCGGTTCTTTCTCGCCATTCCCGGGTCTAAATTGGCTGTCAAAGTGTACCAACATGTCGGATTACATCCTCATCCTTTTACTATCAAGGTGAGAGGCATTATTTATGATCTACAATAAACTTTCACGAGCGCCGAGGCGAGGAAGCAACCCACCAGCCAATTATGTCAACATAGCCGTCTGTGTTAGTGCTTATAATAACATTATCACTAATACTTGGTGAATATTCAAGTTGCAAAATGTAAATGGAGAATTGTTGGTGGTTTTCGTGTGATTATTTATTGGGTTTTATGGGCAGAATAGAGGACCCCCCCACTGGCTCTATTGCAAGCTGACTTTTATTTACAAGTTAGAATAAAAAAAGAAATAAAGAAAAACATCCGTCGTCATGTTTTTCATAATGATTGTGAAGGAAAGGGCAATATTCCCAAAAAAGTGAAGTACCCCTTTAAAAGTCAAAAACCTAATTAGGTTTTACATGTGTTTAAAAAGCTGTTTTTTCGACCAAATCCTTGCAATAATTACTTTTTTAGTGCATGTAAACCTACCAAGTCTGTGTGTATTGGGCAGCGACGTTAGTTTTAAAGTGGTATGCTGGGCCCTGAAGGATACACGATGCAGTAGAATCACCATTTAACAAACTTTTGGCTAATAAGATTTGACATAAAGCCAAAGATGCATTGTTGCAGACGACCACAACGTATCCTCCAAGGCATCTACTTACAATTATCTGGAGACAGCAGAATAAATACAATTTGCAGCCCAACATGCTGCAAATCAACAGTGACATGATAATCCTAAGAGGCAGTATAGAACAGCTGCATGCTGCTATTTTGAGTTTAATTATACTAGCTTCAAAATTTCCAGGAAAACCGGAATTTGGTTTGGAACTCAGGGAAGTGTTAGTTTGAATGTCCAGGATGAGTGGAATGTGTTGATGTTGGAACGGTTTGAATAGGTTGGAAAAACGTGGGAATTGTGCAACTTGGAAAAATGTCCCATTCATTTCAATGGGAACTTCCTGGAGATTTTGGGAAAAGCAGGATTTTTTTTTGAAAATGCTAAAAAATGTGAATGTTCTGAATGAGTTGGAATTGAATTTTTTGAGAAATGTTGAAGTAGTAACATTTGTAATTGTGAAATGGTATTAAGGAATTCTTGGAATTTCGGGAAAACTGGGAATTTTTCCAGTTCAAAAAACAATTTCGTTTTTTGTCCTGATTAAAAGGAATGTTTTGACGGTGGAACGGTTGAAGTGGGTTGAAAAATGTGGAAGGAGTAGTCGACGGAAAAAAGGGGTTGAAAAAACGGGATTTCTGGGAATTCAAAAACAATCACTTACTGTACAATGTCTGCTGTCATTAGGATGCCCACTGATAAAATCTTGTTATATTCCAGCTTAAATGAAGAATGACTCGTAATCCTCGCAAGGTCTTTGATTCTTTATCGCCATTCCCGGGTCTAAATTGGCTGTCAAAGTGTGCCAACATGCCGGATTACATCCTCATCCTTTTACTATCAAGGTGAGAGGCATTATTTATGATCTACAATAAACTTTCACAAGCACCGAGGCAAGCAAGCAACCCACCAGCCAATTAGGTCAACATAGCCGGGTTTTATGGGCAGAGTAGAGCAGTGGTTCTCAAATGGGGGTATGCATACCCCTGGGGGGTACTTGAAGGTATGCCAAGGGGTACGTGAGATTTCTTTTAAATGTCTGTCAAAAAGAACTGTGAAAAGAAATGCAACAATGCAATATTCAGTGTTGACAGCTAGATTTTTTGTGGACATGTTCCATAAATATTGATGTTAAAGATGTATTTTTTTGTGAAGAAATGTTTAGAATTAAGTTCATGAATCCAGATGGATCTCTATTACAATCCCCAAAGAGGGCACTTTAAGTTGATTACTTCTATGTGTAGAAATCTTTATTTATAATTGAATCACTTGTTTATTTTTCAACAAGTTTTTAGTTATTTTTATATCTTTTTTTCCAAATAGTTCAAGAAAGACCACTACAAATGAGCAATATTTTGCACTGTTATACAATTTAATAAATCAGAAACTGATGACATAGTGCTGTATTTGACTTCTTTATCTCTTTTTTTCAACCAAAAATGCTTTGCTCTGATTAGGGGGTACATGAATTAAAAAGGGTTAGTGCGTCTGCCTCACAATACGAAGGTCCTGAGTAGTCGTGAGTTCAATCCCGGCCTCGGGATCTTTCTGTGTGGAGTTTGCATGTTCTCCCCGTGACTGCGTGGGTTCCCTCCGGGTACTCCGGCTTCCTCCCACCTCCAAAGACATGCACCTGGGGATAGGTTGATTGGCAACACTAAATTGGCCCTAGTGTGTGAATGTGAGTGTGAATGTTGTCTGTCTATCTGTGTTGGCCCTGTGATGAGGTAGCGACTTGTCCGGGGTGTACCCCGCCTTCCGCCTGATTGTAGCTGAGATAGGCTCCAGCGCCCCCCGCGACCCCGAAGGGAATAAGCGGTAGAAAATAGATGGATGGATGGATGAATTAAAAAAAATGTTCACAGGGGGTACATCACTGAAAAAAGGTTGAGAACCACTGGAGTAGAGGACCCCCCCCCCCTCCCCCCTCCCCCCTCCCCCCTCGGCTCTATTGCAAGCTGACTTTTATTTACAAGTTAGAATGCAAAAAAGAAAAAAAAGAAATACATCCGTCGTCATGTCTTTCATAATGATTGTGAACGAAAGGGCAACATTCCCAAAAAAGTGCAGTTCCCCTTTAAAAGTCAAAAACCTAATTAGGTTTTACGTGTTTAAAAAGTTGGTTTCTACCAAATCCTTACAATAATTAGTTTTTAGCATGTAAACATATCAAGTCTGTGTGTACGGGGCGGCGACGATGGGTTTAGGGTGGTATGCTGGGCCCTGAAGGAGTCTTGTGTATGGGGGCCCAGAATTTGGTGTGCATCTGATAGCCGGTCCGGAATCAAACCTACCGCTCTCCAGTCACGGGCCGTATACGTAACCACTCGTCCACAGTAGTCCACTATATTGTGCCACATCAACAAGGCCGACTGCATGTGTGCCAGGTCAAGTCGAAGCTGAGCGTAGCAGCTTTGGGACCGAAGCCTTTTGCAGTGATTGCTTTCAAATACAAAGTCATTTATATTTGCTGCACTCCCTCACAAGCCACGCGTTTAAATCCCACGTGAGCTCAACAGGGAACTGAACGCCTCTGATAACAACAATCCCCGTCTTTGATCGCGCACTCGCCTGGTCTCCACTCAAAACTCGTTCTCTGAGAAGACTTGAAAGCAAAACAAGGGTGGGCGGTTAGAGAATCTTGTGGCGAAAAAAATAAAAAGTTGCGATGCAAGGAGGATTAACCGGGCCGGCGTCCCCTCTGCGACGCATTTAATGTCGGCTCTCGCGCCTTCAGCAAGCACAGCAGCTAAATCGTCTCGTGAATTATTTAGGATGGAGTCGTACGGAGATGGCGTCCTGTAGCGCTAGCGGGGCCATAAAACCGGACTAATGGACCACTTGGTGCTGTGCTCACACTGCATGACTTTTTTTTTTTTTCCAACTTTAATACGTTTGCATCCAACATGAACCTCAACAGGAAGTTTAATGTGGAAGTTTGGGGACCCGCGAGACGAACAGAAAATGTTTTCTAATATTTGTCGACATAACAAAACATATTTAACAAAACAGATGCCAAAAGGTGCAACTTTGTTATTTTTAGATCGGTTTATCCATCCATACATCCATTTTCTTCCGCTTATCCGAGGTCGGGTCGCGGGGTCAGCAGCCTAAGCAGAGAAGCCCAGACTTTCCTCTCCCCAGCCACTTCGTTCAGAACCTCCCAGGGGATCCCGAGGCGTTCCCAGGCCAGCCGGGAGACATAGTCTTCCCAATGTGTCCTGGGTCTTACCCATGGCCTCCTACCAGTCGGATGTGCCCTAAACACCTCCCTTGGGAGGCGTTCGGGTGGCATCCTGACCAGATGCCCGAACCACCTCATCTGGCTCCTCTCGATGTGGAGGAGCAGAGGCTTTACTTTGAGTTCCTCCCGGATGACAGAGCTTCTCACCAGAAACTCTAAGGGAGAGCACCGCCACCCAGTGTAGGAAACTATTTTCGGCCGCTTGTACCCGTGATCTTGTCCTTTCGGTCATAACCCAAAACTCATGACCATAGGTGAGGATGGGAACGTAGATCGACCAGTAAATTGAGAGCTTTGCCTTCCGGCTCAGCTCCTTCTTCACCGCAACGGATCGATACAGCGTCCTCATTACTGAAGACGCCGCACCGATTTGCCTGTCGATCTCACGATCCACTCTTCCCTCACTCGTGAACAAGACTCCGAGGTACCTGAACTCCTCCACATGGGGCAAAATCTCCTCCCCAACTCGGAGATGGCACTCACCCTTTCCCGGACGAGAACCATGGACTCGGACTTGGAGGCGCTGATTCTCATCCCAGTCGCTTCACACTCGGCTGCAAACCGATCCAGTGAGAGCTGAAGATCCTGGCCAGATGAAGCCATCAGGACCACATCATCTGCAAAAAGCAGAAACCTAAACCTGTAGCCACCGTACCGGATCCCCTCAATGCCCTGACTGCGCCTAGAAATTCTGTCCATAAAAGTTATTAAGAGAATCAGTGACAAAGGGCAGCCTTGGCGGAGTCCGACACTCACTGGAAACGGGTCCGACTTATTGCCGGCAATGCGGACCAAGCTCTACCACAATCAGACAGTCTGATACCCCATACTCTGTGAGCACACGGTCAAATGCCTTCTCCAAGTCCACAAAGCACATGTAGACTGGTTGGGCAAACTGCCATGCACCCTCAAGGACTCTGCCGAGAGTATAGAGCTGGTCTACCGTTCCACGACCTGGACGATCTGTTTATCCTTTTTATTGAATTTTTAATTTTTTTAAGTGGTTTATGTATTAAAACATAAAGCTTTGCTATTATCATGACAATACTTAAGTTATTTTGTCTTTATAGTGCACCTTTTTGCAAATAGAAAATATTTGGTCTTTTTTCTGTAATTTTATTCCTTCAATGTGCTGCAGGCCAATAAAAACAAACTTAAAATTCATAAAATTGCTTATGCAGGGTGTGTGTTACACCACTAGAGGGCAGACAATGGAAATCAGAGTGAAAGGAAGAAGCGGGAAGATAATTAAGAAACACTTCATCAGGTTCGTCCTCCCAGGGGTTGCTTGTCACACTCGTATCTCGCCACCAGAGGGCGCAGTTGTCCAAATGTACTAATGGAATTAGGATCATTGCTCACCTACATAGTCTTCTCAGGAGTAAGATGGCTGAACTTGCTGAGGTGAGAAGACTTTTTGTGATTTTCATGTCAAATTGTAAATATTCAGCTTTTAAGTATTTGTCATTCAGGCTTTTACACAAATTTATAACACAATTTTTACCAGTAAAAGGCCTACAGAAATGCGATTTTCTTATTTAAACGGGGATAGCAGGTCCATTCTATGTGTCATACTTGATCATTTCGTGATATTGCCATATTTTTGCTGAAAGGATTTAGTAGAGAACATCGACGATAAAGTTCGCAACTTTTGGTCGCTGATAAAAAAGCCTTGCCTGTACCGGAAGTAGCAGACGAGTAGCGTGACGTCACAGGTTGTGGAGCTCCTCACATCTGCACATTGTTTACAATCATGGCCACCAGCAGCGATAGCGATTTGGACCGAGAAAGCAACGATTTCCCCATTAATTTGAGCGAGGATGAAAGATTTGTGGATGAGGAAAGTGAGAGTGAAGGACTAGAGAGCAGTGGGAGCGATTCAGATAGGGAAGATGCTGTGAGAGGCGGGTGGGACCTGATATTCAGCTGGGAATGTCTAAAACAGTAAATAAACACAAGACATATATATACTCTATTAGCCACAACACAACCAGGCTTATATTTAATATGCCACAAATTAATCCCGCATAACAAACACCTCCCCCCTCCCATCCATATAACCCGCCAATACAACTCAAACACCTGCACAACACACTCAATCCCACAGCCCAAAGTACCGTTCACCTCCCCAAAGTTCATACAGCACATATATTTCCCGAAAGTCCCCAAAGTTACGTACATGACATGCACATAGCGCCACGCACGTACGGGCAAGCGATCAAATGTTTGGAAGCCGCAGCTGCATGCGTACTCACGGTACCGCGTCTGTGTATCCAACTCAAAGTCTTCCTGGTAAGAGTCTCTGTTGTCCCAGTTCTCCACAGGCCAATGGTAAAGCTTGACTGTCATCTTCCGGGAATGTAAACAATGAAACACTGACTGTGTTTGTGTTGCTGCAGCCGGCCGCAATACACCACTTCCCACCTACAGCTTTCTTCTTTGCTGTCTCCATTGTTCATTGAACAAATTGCAAAAGATGTACCAACACAGATGTCCAGAATACTGTGGAATTTTGCGATGAAAACAGACGACTTAATAGCTGGCCACCATGCTGTCCCAAAATGTCCTCTACAATCCGTGACGTCACACGCAGGCATCACCATACCGAGACGTTTTCGGCAGGATATTTCGCGCAAAATGTAAAATTGCACTTTAGTAAGCTAACCCGGCCGTATTGGCATGTGTTGCAATGTTAAGATTTCATCATTGATATATAAACTATCAGACTGCGTGGTCGGTAGTAGTGGGTTTCAGTAGGCCTTTAAAGTGTGAAGGGGACACTATAGTTAGGTTAGGGCTGTGTATTGTTCGATTTTGATTCGTAAGGGTCTAAATAAGGGGTGTCAAACGTCCGGCCCGATGACCGGATCAGGCTCGCAAACAGGTTTTATCCGGCCCGCAGGATGAGTTTGCTAAGTATAAAAATTAACCTGAAATTTTTGAATGAAAGAAACTGCTGTTCTAAATGTGTCCACTAGATGTCGAAATAGCAATTCTTTGTATCTTTGTAGATGACGCTCCATATGTACAAAGTAAACCACATGATGTTAGTACATCAGTCGAAAAAAATGAGCAAACTACATTAACATCCTGTAATTTGATTTTGATATAATTTTTCATCTTGATAGATTAAAAATTAAGACCAATGAGTTGACTGATAAACATTATGACATAATTTATTCAGAAAATATAAATAACGACAAATAAAGATAGAATATTACTAACCGCAACATGTAAGTGTAAAAAAAAAAAACAACATTATGATTTGTACAATTTCAGAATGTGCTTGTTATATTTTTAAACAAAGAAAACAATCTGAAGTTGTCTTTATTTTTAAGTTATCGTGCCGTGATTTTACCAGTCCGGCCCACTCGGGAGTAGATTTTTCTCCATGTGGCCCCCGATCTAAAATGAGTTTGACACCCCTGGTCTAAATCGATAAATCTCGATTTGGTTCAATTCGATTTGATCTGGATTTAAATACTGATAGTTTCTCAAATGTGTTACAAAATACAAATGTTTCTCTCTACCATAAAAACTCTGGACAGTTTAAACTTCCTCCAAAGTCTCAAAAGTGCAATTTTGAAATCAAAGGATTTGCAAGTGAAAGTGTGATTTAAAGAGTTTAGGCGCAAATTTTGCAGATTTTGATTTGTGAGCACGACTAAACAAGCATTCTCTACCAGGAGGTGAAATCGAATTTTACGCAAAAGTGACTTATCTTTTGCATTTCACTGTTGAATATTCCGTTTTACTTCAGAAAGCGACAAGCGCAGTGCATTATTTGTGGCACAAACAGACAAAGCCATCGGGACCAATCAGTGCATCGAAATTTGATGACGTCATCCAATATCAGTGCTCATGTTCGCTCGCTTTGTGTCTGTTTTGCTGTGTTTGGAACTTACTTAAAGCATATTTGATGAAATCAGTGAGCGTGGAGTGTCCTCGCCTATTGAGCACAAAAAGAGACGCTGTACTGACTAATCTGAACAGTCCTTGGGAGCCACAAAGGTGGACACAGTGCCATGGGAAAAAAGCCTTCTATTGCCTGTGTACATAATGTACAGCAGGGGTCCCCAAATTTGTTGGCTCGGGGGCCGCATTGGGTTAAAACAATTTGGCCAGGGGCCGGGCTATATATATGTGTGTTTGTGTGCATATATATATATATATATATATATATATATATATATATATATATATATATATATATATATAAGAAAAGGTATTGAAGCTTAGGGCTCTCTCATTAGTAACTTGGAGCAGGTGAGCGTCCTGACCACTAATCAGAGGCAGGTGACAATAATCAGCACCCATGGCTTTTTGTTGCTGCTATCCTCCATCTCACAAACATACATCTGCCCCAGGGAGTCGAAATAATGTACAGAACCGACAGTCAACTCCTCAACATCAACCGTTTCAGGGCTAAAGGTCAAACCACTACCATATCCATCATGGAGCTGCAGTATGCAGACGATAATGCCCTCGTGGCCCTCTCAGAAAAGGACCTACAGTGCACTCTGTCTGCTTTTGCGAATGCATACAAACAGCTTGGTCTTGCCATCAATATAAAGAAAACCCAAAACCTCCACCACTCAACACCAAACTGTAGTGCGCCTGTCCTGCCCCCAAACCTCTCAATTGACAAACTCCGACTGGAAAATGTGGACCACTTCCCATATCTCGGGAGCCTCCTGTCATCTAAAGCTGTCATTGACGATGAAATTCACAACCGCCTCAGCTGTGCCAGTGGGGTCTTCTCAAGGCTGAGGAAGCGAGTCTTCGAGAACCGTGACCTCCAAGCAAAGACCAAAATCCTGGTCTACAAAGCAGTCGTGCTCCCCGCCCTTCTGTATGGGTCAGAAGCCTGGACCACCTACAGCAGGCACTAAAAGGCACTCGAGATCTACCATCATAGATGTCTCAGAAAAATCCTCAGGATCAGCTGGGAGGACGGACGCACCAACACCAGCGTCCTGGAGAAGGCTGGCTTGCCCACCATCACTGCCACGATAGCCCAAAACCAACTCAGATGGACTGGCCATGTAGTCCGCATGCCTGACTCTCGCCTCCCAAAACAAGTCCTTTATTCCCAGCTTGTTGAAGGGAAACGGGCCCCGGGAGGTCAAAAGAAGAGATTTAAGGATAACATCAAGGCAAACCTGACAAAGTGTCGCATAGACCTTAAGTCTTGGGAAGTCAAGGCAACAGACAGGACAATGTGGAGAAACCTTGTTCGTAAGGGTGCCGCGCAACATAATGACGACCCCCGCCATGCTGCACAAGACAAGCGCAGACTAAGAAAGGAGAGAGCATCCACCAAAGAGGCCCAACCCAAACCAAACACCACTACATTCCCTTGTCCACATTGCCCCAGAATAATCGGGTCCAGAATCGCCCACCTGAAGACCCACAAGGACCAGGAAGGAGGACAGTCATACTCGACCACGAGTGACCGCCGATGATGATATATATATATATATATATATATATATATATATATATATATATATATATATATATATATATATATATATATATATATATATATATATATATATATATAAGAAAAGGCATTGAAGCTTAGGGCTCTCTCATTAGTAACTTGGAGCAGGTGAGCATCCTGACCACTAATCAGAGGCAGGTGACATTAATCAGCACCCATGGCAACAAAGGAACACAAAAACATGGGTGCTGAAACCGAACTAAACAACTAAGGGAATATCAAACTAAACATGACATGAACCGGGCAACGGATCGTCACAATATCTCCATTTTCCTTGTTTTTGGAGCTTTTCGCGAAACATCAATCTTGCTCATGTGATCATTTCTAACACACAAAATGATAGTCTCCCTTTGAAAAATGCACGTTTAATACAAAAAGGGAATTTTGATCATTTTGCGGCAAAATCCGACAACTCCAAACACTGTTTCTTTGCAAAAACAGACTAATCCTGGTTTAAACCTGGCCTAAAAATTTGTGAAAAGGGAATGAAGAATGCTTATTCCATCACTGTAATACATTAATTCCATCCAAACAAACATATTTTTTGGGTGATCCGACAACAGCTGCATCACAAGACAACAACAGCAGAGTAAACACCCTTTTGGGTTCCTCAATCGAGTGTTATGGCTATGCACGTATCCTGTACATCAGGGTTCCCCAAACTACGGCCCACGGGCCATATCCGGCCAGCTAGCGTCCAAAATCCGGCCCGCAGGAAGTACCCATCGATAACGTGACATCATCGCGCATATATATATATATATATATATATATATATATATATATATATATATATACATATATATATATATACACATTTCTATGTCCGGCCTCTGAACCCTCGGGCTCTTGAAACTGGGGCCCGCTTCATTATGTAGTTGCATAGCCCTGATTTAGAATATCAAACATTTGCATTTTTAGGGCTTTTTTTGGTGCATCCATTATTCACGTTTTACTTCCATTTTAGGTATTGTAACATAACTACTGAAGTTTTTTTCACACTGCCTTCTATTGTCTATGTTTATATTGCATGAATAAGATTTCTTATTTTGAAAGAGAATTATATGTAGAACTTTTCCAGCGTATGTGGTGTAAACGTCCGCCACTCAAAACCATCAGGAAAGAAAGCGAGTTCCTTTCATCAATAGTCTAAACTCTCTGTTTGATTGAGGTGAACACCTTTACTCAGACGCATGTAGTCATTCAGCTCAGGTCTACTGGTTTCCATGGCAACACAGACAGTCCAAACACGGTTGATACGAACATAATGAATGGCTTCAAAATATGATTTATTTTTACATCTATAAAGTGCGTCCGGAAAGTATTCACAGCGCTTCACTTTTTGTTACAGCCTTATTCCAAAATGGAATACATTCTTTTTTTTTTCTAAATTCGACAGACAATACCCCATAATGACA
Source organism: Nerophis lumbriciformis (assembly GCF_033978685.3). NCBI lineage: Eukaryota > Metazoa > Chordata > Actinopteri > Syngnathiformes > Syngnathidae > Nerophis > Nerophis lumbriciformis. Next base: position 52,798,078 of record NC_084550.2, on the reverse strand, counting down.
ATGTGAAAAGGTTGTTTTTTTTTTGCAAATGTATTAAAAAAATAGAAGGTATTAGTGTTGTACCGGTGCCAAAATTATTTCAATACTTTTCTAAATAAAGGGGACCACAAAAAAATGCATTAATGGCTTTATTTGAACAAAAAAATCTTAGGGTACATTTAACATATGTTTCTTATTGCAATTTAGTCTTTAAATAAAATAGTGAACATAGTAGTAAGTAAGCAAACAAAGACTCCTAATTTAGCTGCTGACATATACAGTAACATATTTTGTCATTTTCCATTCTATTATTTTGTCAAAATTATTAAAGACAAGTGGTAGAAAATTATTAATCTACTTGTTCATTTACTGTTAATATCTGCTTATTTTCTCTTTTATACATGTTTTATCTACACTTCTGTTAAAATGTAGTAATAACTTATTCTTCTGTTGTTTGATACTTTATATTAGTTTTACCACAAATTTGGGTATCAATCCGATACCAAGTAGTTACAGGATCATACATTGGTCATATTCAAAGTCCTCATGTGTCCAGGGACATATTCCCTGAGTTTATAAACATAGTATAAATAAAAACAAAAACAAAACATGTTGTAATGCCAAAAAATAGACGTAATCATAGTAGTATAGACTAGATACGCTACTGTACTTGGTATCATTACAGTGGATATTATGTGTAGATCAACCAATGGTGTTTGTTTACATTTTGACGCCGGTGAGCTACGGTGTGTAGTGAAGCATGTTTAGCTATTCCTCGCCCTGCAGGGATCATACTTGTAAGAAACTTGCTTTATTTGTCGCCATGGAGGCGAGGATTAGTGATTTAGAAGTAGCTAAAACCGGTACTTTTCAGACGCGGTATAGTACCGAATATGATTCATAGTATTGCGGTACTATACTAATACCGCACAACCCTATACCACTGTAACTTTGCCTCATCCTTCACTTTAAGCGTGATTGAAAAATGCGTGAAGAATGAACTACCGACCTGATAAGTCTGAAAGAGAAAGAGATGATACAGTAGTATCTGCTCACAGATGGGACCTGGTGGTTATTTGAGCACACTACAGCTAGTCCTGGGTAGTCCCAATTTCTTAATGCTTCAGTCACACGCAAGTATCTCACAGGAATGTGGCAAAATAACAGTGGTACCTACTGTATTCACAGCCTTTGCTCAATACTTTGTTGATGCACCTGAGGCAGCAGCAATTACTGCCTCAATCGTTTTTGAATACGATGCCACAAGCTTGACACACCTATTTTTTGGCAGTTTTGCTAATTTCTCTTTGCAGCACCTCCCAAGCTCCATCAGCTTAGATGGGAAGCGTTGTTTTTTATCCAGGATGTGTCTGCACATTGCTGCATTCATCTTAGCCTAGTCGGGGAGGTGACCGAGAACCTGGTGGTCACTCTGTCAGAGCCACAGCATTCCTCTGTGGAGAGAGGAGAACCTTCCACAAGGACAACCTTCTCTGCAGTAATTCATCAATCAGGCCTGCATGGTAGAGCGGCCAGACGGAAGCCATTTCTTCGTAAAATGTTTGCCAAAATGCACCTGAAAGACTCTTAGACCATGGGAAACAAAATTCTCTCATTTTGTCTCATCAGTAAATGACAGGCGTCATGTTTGGAGGAAACCGGGCACCGCTCATAACAGGCCAAAACCATCCGTGCGGTGAAGCATGGTGGTGGCAGCATCATGCTGTGGGGTTGTTTTTCAGTGGCAGGAACTGGGGAACCTAATTTAACACTGACACTCATTTAATTGTATTATAACCTTAATATGTTTTTCTTTTTTGTTTGTTTTTTGTGGTTCTCTTTTTTGGGGGGGGGGGGGGGGGTTCATGTATGCGTATGTTTGTATACATATATGCATATCCTTGGTTTTATATTTTTATTTTTCCATAACACTTTACTGTATTTGTATATGTGGGTGTGTGTGTGTGTGTATATATATATATATATACCGTATTTTTCGGACTATAAGTCACAGTTTTTTTCATAGTTTGTGCGACTTATACTCAGGAGCGACTTATGTGTGAAATTGTTAACACAGTACCGTAAAATATCAAATAATATTATTTAGCTCATTCAAGTAAGAGACTTGACGTATAAGATTTCATGGGATTTAGCAATTAGGAGTGACAGATTGGCTGCCCTTTGTCACCGATTCTGTTCATAACTTTTATGGACAGAATTTCTAGGCGCAGTCAAGGCGTTGAGGGGATCTGGTTTGGTGGTTGCAGGATTAGGTCTCTGCTTTTTGCAGATGATGTGGTCCTGATGGCTTCATCTGGCCAGGATCTTCAGCTCTCACTGGATAGGTTCGCAGCCGAGTGTGAAGCGACTGGGATGAGAATCAGCACCTCCAAGTCCGAGTCCATGGTTCTCGCCCGGAAAAGGGTGGAGTGCCATCTCCGGGTTGGGGAGGAGATCTTGCCCCAAGTGGAGGAGTTCAAGTACCTCGGAGTCTTGTTCACGAGTGAGGGAAGAGTGGATCGTGAGGTCGACAGGCGGATCGGTGCGGCATCTTCAGTAATGCGAACGCTGTATCGATCCGTTGTGGTGAAGAAGGAGCTGAGCCGGAAGGCAAAGCTCTCAATTTACTGGTCGATCTACGTTCCCATCCTCACCTATGGTCATGAGCTTTGGGTTATGACCGAAAGGACAAGATCACGGGTACAAGCGGCCGAAATGAGTTTCCTCCGCCGGGTGGCGGGGCTCTCCCTTAGAGATAGGGTGAGAAGCTCTGCCATCCGGGGGGAGCTCAAAGTAAAGCCGCTGCTCCTCCACATCGAGAGGAGCCAGATGAGGTGGTTCGGGCATCTGGTCAGGATGCCACCCGAACGCCTCCCTAGGGAGGTGTTTAGGGCACGTCCGACCGGTAGGAGGCCGCGGGGAAGACCCAGGACACGTTGGGAAGACTATGTCTCCCGGCTGGCCTGGGAGCGCCTCGGGGTCCCACAGGAAGAGCTGGACGAAGTGGCTGGGGAGAGGGAAGTCTGGGCTTCCCTGCTTAGGCTGCTGCCCCCGCGACCCGACCTCGGATAAGCGGAAGAAGATGGATGGATGGATGGAGATTGTTTGGTAAACGTATAGCATGTTCTATATGTTATAGTTATTTGAATGACTCTTACTATAATATGTTACGTTAACATACCAGGCACGTTCTCAGTTGGTTATTTATGCCTCATATAACGTACACTTATTCAGCCTGTTGTTCACTATTCTTTATTTATTTTAAATTGCCTTTCAAATGTCTATTCTTGGTGTTGGGTTTTATCAAATAAATTTCTCCCAAAAATGCGACTTATACTCCAGTGCGACTTATATGTTTTTTCCTTCTTTATTATGCATTTTCGGCCGGTGCGACTTATACTCCGGAGCGACTTATACTCCCAAAATTACGGTATATATGTTTATATATACTTTTTTTCTCCACTAATTGTTAAGATTAGTCTTATAGAAATGTGCCTTCTTGTTGTCTCCTTCTCTCTGTTGTTTGTGGTGTTTTGTGGACATTTGCATTGCCAACATTTCAATGTATACTGCTGTACATGTGTTGTAAAAAAATGAAAATCCTAAATAAATCTTAAATAGGAACTGGGAAACGAGTCAGGATGGAGGGAAAGATGAATGCTCCAATGTACAGAAACATCCTGGATTCAAACAAACACTTCCCATCCCACCTGATGCAGCTTGAGAGGTGCTGCAAAGAGAAATGGGCGAAACTGCCCAAAGGTAGGTGTGCCAAGCTTGAGGGATTTTATTTAAAAAGACTTGAGAATTTAATTGCTGCCTACGGTGCAGCAACAAAGTATTGAGCAATGGCTGTGAATAGTTAGTTTTTTTAAAAGTTTTTTAGGGGTATTATCTGTAGAATGTTGGTCAAAAATTAATGAATTCCATTTTGAAATAAGGCTGCAACATTACAAAATGTGAAAAAAGTGAAGCGCTGCGAATACTTTGCACTTTAGCTGTCAAAGTTGGACATCCAAAGACCCGCTTAAAGTTTGATGGAATGGAAAATGTTACATTTGTTCAAGTGAAGGCTCTTTTCTGTCAAGTGGTTTATTTTTTTCACAATTTCAGGGGTAAGTCAGCAGAGTATTTTACCGCACAAAACTGCCTGAATCCTCCAGTCTAATCAATCCAATCTTTTTTCTTTTCTTGTGGCTCATGCTTGGTCTTTAATTCTGATCAATACTAAGAGAAGGTAAACGCAGCAACTTTGTAACGAGAAAGATAAACTGGCAATTTGATATGAATTTAATTTGATGCCAGGTTTACACACAGGAAGTAAACAACCGCTGGTGGCTGTCGTCATAGCAACAACCAGTCTCCAGTCAGCATCTTATGGTGATTTTAAATGATAATTACATATTATCTAGTATGCTTTGCAAAGACAAAAATAGAAGGGATAATCAACACTGGACGTCTCAGATGACATGAATGTGTAATATTAGGAGGATCCATCATGCAAGAATGTGATGGAGGTCACAGATCACCACAAACAATAACAGTCAGTGAAGATGGTAAAAACATCAAAAGGATGCTTTAACATTGCAAACATATTTAAGATTAAAAAAAATATGAGTCCTTAAAGAGAAACTATGTTTTATCTGAGGTAAGAATAGTTACCATATTGTACATATATATCGTATTTTCCGGACCATAGGGCGCACCGGATTATAAGGCGCACTGCCGATGAGCGGATCTAGTCAGGTCGATTTTCATACAAAAGGCGCATTAAAGGGGTCATATATGTATATATATTTTTTTCTAAATGGAAAACACTTCCTTGTGGTCTACATAACATGTAATGGTGGTTCTTTGGTCAAAGTGTTGCATAGATTAAGTTTTACAGATCATCTTCAAGCCGCTTTCTGAGCGTCTCTTCAGGATGCGGCGTTTTGTGGGCGGTCTTATTTACGTGGCTCACCTTTGACAGCATCTTCTCCCCGTCATCTTTGTTGTAGCGGTGTAGCGTGCAAGGATGGGAGTGGACAAAGTGTCAAAAGATGGAGCTAACTATTTTAATGACATTCAGACTTTATTTAAATCAATAACGGAGCAGCATCTTCTCATCCGTGGCTCACTAGTGCAACCACGACACCGGAAATGTGTCCCATGAAAAACCGTCCGACCGGAACTCTCTAATAACTAAAGATCCTTGGGTGAATAATGTAAAGTCACTACACCAGTATGTTTTAGTGCTTTCATGGTGGGTTTACTGACAGATATAAGTAAGAACTTTACACTACTTTATATTAGAAATGGCAACAGCAAAGTATGAATGTCCCATAACAAGAAGATAGAGAAAAAGTAGAAGCTTATCGACTACGCCGTCGGCAAGGACTACAAAGACTGATGCGCGCAAATTTTCAGGACTTATGCAGATCCCAAATACAGATCAGCAGGTACCAGAAGGTAAGAAAAGTTGCTTTTGCATAATATTGCGAAACAAAACGCCAGATAATATTTCTTACCTTATGCACACACCATAATAATACTCGTATGTTGAAGCACAGTACAATCCATCAAGCGGTTCAGCTTCATAGCTTACCAAAGTTGTACTAAAACATTGTGATAGATTTTTGAGCGCTGTGTGTAATGTTCTATATTTTCAATGGAACATATAAAATGTTGGTGTTGTTTACTTGAGTCATATTGCCATCATAGTGCAGTCTACACGTATCTCTTATGTTTGACTGCCATCTACGGGTCACACTTACCATTACACCGTGTACCAAATAAAGCAAAACCAGAATTATTTCGCACATTAAGTGCACCTGGTTATAAGGCACTGTCAAGTTTTGAGAAAAAAAAAAAAAAAAAGGCTTTTAAGTACGCATTATAGTCCGGAAAATACGGTACATAATATACTATATCTAAAATAAAATATTATTATAATATTACATAAACATTAAAATATGTATCATTATTTAGAATATCAATTGTATTTATTTGAACTATGTTGTAATAGAAGACATGCATTTAAGACTCCAGCTACATGTAAAATGATTAATTATCCTTTATATTATATGAAAAACATTCCGTATATTATGATGTATACAAAATATTTCCTATGAAATATACCATTCATCTTTGAATATATAGTGCCTGCACCTAAAAGGAACACGTGTGTAATGCTGCAGAAATGTTCATACTTCATATTATAATATATCAAATTATATATTACTATTTACAATTATTACAACAATCATTACAAAACAAAAATATATATAAAAATATATTAAACGATATAAAACATTTTGTTTTTAATTATGTTGTAAGTCATGGAAGGCATGCTTTAAGACAGCAACAGATGCTACACAATTAATTATACTTTATATTACATATAAAAAATTTAATGTGATATTATGAATATAATATACTGTAGTCACTTCAAAATATACCACCATAATACACTATATTCATTACTTTTTGAAATCATATTCAAATATACATATATTGCTTGCAACGGCAGAAATTATTACTTTATATTATACGATACAAAGTAATTTATTACCATTTACAATTATTACATAACAAACATATATATTAGAATAGATTAGATTATATAAACATGTTGTAATTACGTTGTAAAATAAGGTATGCATTTACAGCTGTGGGTATTCAATTAATTATAATCTATATTACATATAAAACATTTCATATATTATGAATACAAATAATTACCATAAAATATACCACTATAATGCACTATATTCATATGGTTTAATCATATTTTAACATATAATAACGGCATATAAAAGGAAAGTATGTAATGCTGCAGAAATAATTGTGAATAGAAAACAAATATGCATTATGCAACTAAACCCTAAATTAAACTAGATGATGATTTTCTATCAATATACAACATTTGCATGCATTTAAAATTATATTGTACATAATGCTGCAAAGTTGACTATACTGTATTGGCATATACATTTATTTACAAAATTATATATTTTTAGAAATGTATTTACTTTATTTTTTTTGTTCTTGTATTCTTCATTTAATATTTTGTATATTTTAATATGTTGTCTATCATAGTGTTTCCAAAAAATACATGAATAAACACATGCATTTTGTTTTGAAAAGAATAGTCAAAAGTAATGGGTCGGCGGTAGTAGTACTGAATTAGGCAAAATGACAGACTGTGGTACCTGTGCATCCATTAGCAGGTGTCTCATAAGGCTCATGGACTTGGTCAAGGTGTCCCCCGGCATGAAGTCCTGGTCCCGCTGGTCCAGGTTCCATGGCCGGGTCACCATGAACTGAGCGATCTGGTCGTTGAGGCTGTTGAGAGACTGGACGGCTGCGAACAGAGACAAAACTAAATGAGAGACGTCTTATCTTCTCCTAACGGCGCTTTTGTAGCTGCTCTCGCTAATGAGAATTCTCCCAGTGAGGCCTTCCTGCATCAAATGAATCCCTCGTTTTGGGCAACAGGGGCATCATTAGACTAAATCCATTAGCGAGACACAGAAAAACCACAGTCTCTCCATTATGTGATATTATTCTTCCTTTGGAGCGTCTCTGTAATAATGCTATTATGTCTTTTTGCAGTTAATGGTCGTTCCAACACACTTTTGCAGCAGCCTCGTTGTCTTAATGGCTTCGCGCAAACTCCGCCTTGCAGTGCAAGTTTAAAAGTGTCTTATCAATGCAAAGTCACATTACACAGCGGGGAGACACAAAGTCAGCACAAGCAATTTAATAAAACGGAAGGCAATTTATCTTTCTTTTAATCAATAACTTCATTAAAACAAGCGTGTTTATACGCGTGCGATGCAAAATTAAATTTCACAGCAAATGAAAAAGGATTTTATAGAATGATTCATATGCGTAGAAACTGTAAAACTTGCAACAAAGTTTCACCTCATGGAGTCGCACCATACTTGCCAACCCTCCCGGATTTTCCGGGAGACTCCCGAAATTCAGCGCCTCTCCCGAAAACCTCCCGGGACAAATTTTCTCCCGAAAATCTCCCGAAATTCAGGCGGAGCTGGAGGCCACGCCCCCTCCAGCTCCATGCGGAGGGGGCTTTCCCACAATATAAAGAACGTCTACAGTAAAGCAGTCCGTCTGCCGTAAACAGCAATGTTGTGACACTCTTAAACAGGACAATACTGCCATCTAGTGCATGTGATGAAAGCACTTTGGTGCGTGCCACACAGCAATGCATAATCAGAGAGGGTGTTCAGCATGGTTAGAAAGATAGTGACAGAGAATAGAACAAGGATGGACAATTCAACCCTTAACTCAACAATGAGTAGATGAGTGTTATGTGCGTGTATACGTGTAAATAAATGAACACTGAAATTCAAGTATTTCTTTTATTTATATATATATATATATATATATATATATATATATATATATATATATATATATATATATATATATATATATATATATATATATATATATATATCCATCCATCCATCCATCCATTTTCTACCGCTTATTCCCTTCGGGGTCGCGGGGATATATATATATATATATATATATATATATATATATATATATATATATATATACATATATATATATATATATATATATATGAAATACTTGACTTGGTGAATTCTAGCTGTAAATATACTCCTCCCCTCTTAACCACGCCCCCAACCACGCCCCCCGCACCCACCCCCCGAAATTGGAGGTCTCAAGGTTGGCAAGTATGAGTCGCACATTGCATGTTAAAAATGTTAACACGCAATGTGCGACGTTTATGATAAAACACGGCATCATTTTTTTCCCCGGTCATGGTGAGTCAATCTTTTAAAGCTACTTCAGCCTGAAAATATACTCATTCAAGTTAGATCTTCATAGGAGTGATCCAATACCTTTTCACTGATATGATACCGATATTAATCTGATATCAAGTGAAATCACTCAAACGGAGAACAATGGTAGGAATGAAAACCACTAAGCTATGTATTAACAGTTTGCAACGGACTTTTGCTGTATTTCATTTGTCTTTTTTTTTTTTTTTGACGACACATAGTGATCACAATAGTTCACTAAATTAAAGGGAAACTGCACTTTAAAAAAAATTTGGCCTATGATTCACAATCCTTATGAGAGGCAAAAAAGTTGGCACAGGGGCATTTTTACCACTGTGTTACATGGCCTTTCCTTTTAACAACACTCAGTAAACGTTTGGGAACTGAGGAGACACATTTTTTAAGCTTTTCAGGTGGAATTCTTTCCCATTCTTGCTTGATGTACAGCTTAAGTTGTTCAACAGTCCGGGGTCTCCGTTGTGGTATTTTACGCTTCATAATGCGCCACACATTTTCAATGGGAGACAGGTCTGGACTACAGGCAGGCCAGTCTAGTACCCGCACTCTTTTACTACGAAGCCACGCTGTTGTAAAACACGTGCAGAATGTGGCTTGGCATTGTCTTGCTGAAATAAGCAGGGGCGTCCATGATACCGTTGCTTGGATGGCAACATATGTTGCTCCAAAACCTGTATGTACCTTTCAGCATTCACAGATGTGTAAGTTACCCATGCCTTTGGCACTAATACACCCCCATACCATCACAGATGCTGGCTTTTGAACTTTGCGCCTATAACAATCCAGATCGCTCTTTTCCTCTTTGGTCTGGAGGACACAACGTCCACAGTTTCCAAAAAACTATTTGAAATGTGGACTCGTCAGACCACAGAACACTTTTCCACTTTGCATCAGTCCATTTTAGATGAGCTCAGACCCAGCAAAGCCAGCGGCGTTTCTGGGTGTTGTTGATAAATGGATTTAGCTTTGCAAAGTAGAGTTTTAACTTGCACTTACAGATGTAGCGACGCACTGTAGTTACTGACACTGGTTCTCTGAAGTGTTCCTTGAGCTCATGTGGTAATATCCTTTACACACCGATGTCGGTTTTTGATGCAGTACCGCCTGAGGGATTGAAAGTCACGGTCATTCAATGTTGGTTTTCAGCCTTGCCGCTTACGTGCAGTGATTTCTCCAGATTCTCTGAACATTTTGATGGTATTACGGACCGTAGTTGGTGAAATCCCTACATTCTTTGCAATAGCTTTTTGAGAAATGTTGTTCTTAAACTGCTCGACAATTTGCTCACGCATTTGTTCACAAAGTGGTGACCCTCGCCCCATCCTTGTTTGTGAATGACTGAGCATTTCATTGAAGCTGCTTTTATACCCAATCTTGGCACCCACCTGTTCCCAATTAGCCTGTTCACCTGTGGGATGTTCCAAATAAGTGTTCGATGAGCATTCCTCAACTTTCTCAGTCTTTTTTGACACTTGTGCCAGCTGTTTTGAAACATGTTGCGGGCATCAAATTCAAAATGAGCTAATATTTGCAAAAAAACAACAAAGTTTTCCAGTTCGAACGTTAAGTATCTTGTCTTTGCAGTTTATTCAATTAAATATTTATATATATTTGCAAATCATTGTAGTCTGTTTTCATTTACCATTTACACAAAGTGCCAATTTCACTGGTTTTGGGTTTTGTATTTGCACTTAGAAATATTTGTTTGTCGTAAAAAAATATGATTAGAACCTTCTAGCATTATGTGTGTCTTCTATTACAGCAAGTGTGTTTATTCTAGGGATGTCCCGATCCAGGTTTTTGCACTTCCGATCCGATACCGATATTGTTTTTGCACTTCCGATCCGATACCGATACTGACCGATACCGATACTGACCGATACTGGCCTATCCGAGCATGTATTGAAGTTTAAAGTTATTTAGCCTACTTAGTTGTCAGAATCATGTTGAAAAGGGTTTTAGTACTCTTGATAACAACTAGCCAGCTGAATTAGGGGAGTTTGAATAATACACAATGGTTGGTAACAAGAAACTGACCTGTTTATTCAAGGATAAACACAAAATAGACACAATTATACATGACAAACAGAAATGGCATCATTGAACTAGGGCTGGGCGATATGGCCTTTTTTTAATATTGCGATATTTTAAGGCCATGTCACGATACACCATATATATGTGGATATGTTTAGTCCATGTCACGATACACCATATATATGTGGATATTTTGCCTTAGCCTTGAATGAACACTTGATGCATATAATCACAGCAGTATGATGATTCTATGTGTCTACATTAAAACATTCTTCTTCATACTGCATTAATATATGCTACTTTTAAACTTTCATGCAGAGAAGGAAATCACAACTAAAAAAAATTACTAATTTTTTCATACGGTGTTGATCTGGAAATGTTTGCCTCGGCATTTTGATGGTGTGGACGTGTGGCACCGAATGGAGATAAGCGTCTCGACAGACGTTACAATATTTGAACAATGATGACGAAAACTGTTTTCTCTGTCGTGTCCGTGTGTCGAAAATTGTTATGCGCTTATTTTTTTATTTGATTTTGTGCGTGGCATAGATTTACCGTGCGCAATTGCACAGGCGCGCACCTTAGAGGGAGCGTTGCTAGCACGGCTGCGCTAGCATCACAGCTAACGTTAGCCAAGCTACCTCTCTGCTCGGGGAGGACGTATACGTATGTGGCGTATGACGTGACAGTATGTGACGTATGACGTGACAGTATGTGACGTGTGTAAGAAGGTGCGCTTGCTGTCCGTGAGAGGGAGACACAGGAAAGAGTGAGAAGAGCCTGTCGTGTAATGCCAGCAGCTAAAAGCAACTGCGTGAGAATCCACAGACCTGTGGATGTGTTGAAGGTGTGCTGGAAAATGCGGAACGGAAATTAGGGAGCAGCAGAAAAGTGGAATGTATTATTTAAATAGGTGCGTTGGAAAACACGGACCGGAGTTTTTTTTGAAAACTGGATCTGGATCGGCATTTTCCCATGCCTTGCCGATACGCATTTTTTGGCAAATATCGGCGGCCGATCCAATCCAAATATCGGATCGGGACATCCCTAGTTTATTCTAAACATTCCTGCTACGTCAGTTAACACACCATGGCATTTTTACCAAGCTTTTTTTTCCCCGTTGGATATATACGGCAATAATATCGTACCTTAATAGTGGCCTTGATACCGTGATAATATTGTACATCCCCAAGAAACACATGTCATTGTGATGCAATTGTACAAGACAACACACAAGTATTCGAGGTATTAAATGGCCATCAATATATTAGCAGCTTTAGAGGTTAATTTGAACAAGACACACCAAGGTTAACTTTTCAAGAGAACCATCAAAGATTTACGACCACTTGTCTCGGCCAGTTTTGTCTTGTATTTCAACGAGCACACAGCGGCCCTTGCAGCCATCAAATCAGCCAAGGATAAAGGCGGATAAAATGTTTACGACAAGAGAGACGACAACTGGATTCCAATCTCGCCTTCAACATTTACAAGGTGCCCACCTTTGCCACCCCCACACCCCGTCCACCAAATGACAATGTCGCCTCGGAAGAAGATGACATGTTGTCACACACACTGCGAGAGCAGACACGCCCGCTTCTTCTTCCTCTTGGAATTCCAAACATGGTGTCACTGTCAAACTGTCGCAAGTAATAGCCTCACAGCAAAAGGACGCCCCAGGAAGGAGAATTTTGTAGGAACATTTCAAAACAATTACAGCAATTCAGGGCTCGAAATTGGAGCCAAAGAACAATTTTGTGACCCTGGGATGGAGCAAAACGACAATCCTTGTCCACCAGTTGTTAGTTCTAAATACAGGCTGTCAAAAGCAGGCCAAAGCAAAATATGCGACTACAGTATAACCTCTGACCCTAAAATCATTCTAGCCAATCAGAAGGCTGAAGAAGGTCGTTTTCATGGAGAAATGTACCAACAATTTCCAAAACAAATAGAGAAAGCATATACTGAAGATATTTGCATATTTATAGGAAAATACATATACCGAACTTTCCGGATTATAAGGCGCACTTCCGATGAATGGTCCATTTTCTACCTTTTTTCATATATAAGGCGCACCGGATTATAGGGCGCATTAAAGGGGTCATATTATTATTATTTTTTTTTTTTAAATAAATGTAAAACACTTCTTTGTGGTGTACATAACATGTAATGGTGGTTCTTTGCTCAAAATGTTGCATAGATGATGTTTTACAGATCATCTTCAAGCCGCTTTCTGACAGTCGCTTCCGAATGCGCCGGTTTGTGGGCGGTCTTATTTACGTGGCTCACCTTCGGCAGCTTCTTTTCTATGGCGGCACATTAGTGCCAAAAATCCAAGCGCATAAAAACTGTTATCGCGCGCTGATTCTCAACTTCGTGCGTGCGCGACACCCTTTTGCGCGCACGTGGTGCCTTTTTGCGTGCGCGCAGTGCCTTTCTGCGCGCGCGCGGTGCCTTTCTGCGCGCGCGCGGTGCCTTTCTGCGCGCGCGCGGTGCCTTTCTGCGCGCGCGCGGTGCCTTTCTGCGCGCGCGCCGTCTCGGTCTGTGCGCTGTCATGTTTCGTTTTGGCACTTTGGGGGCGGGTATGCTTAGACGGCCCCTTCTTTCTGATTGGTCAGGCGAAAAATGCTCAGAGCCAATCAGAAGTATAGCAGGGCGGGTCATCGTCAATATGTATCAAGATTTACGGAGGAAGAAGTGGATAAAAAAATGTTGCGCGCTTATGAAGGCTATTTCATACCACATAAACACAATACAGGGTAAGACAAAATGTGACCCAAATAAATAATAAGACAACAAACACCATAATCAAATCTTTCAGCCAGAACTGGTCCACCACCAATAACATCCAACCATAAAAAATTTTATATTTTCAATTCTTCTTCAACATTTGTTTTCTAATTTATGGAATTTCTTTTGATTCAGCAATAAAATTAATGAAATAATCTTTGAATTTTGTTTTTAAAATGTTAAAAATAGCTTTTTAATAATGTATTCTGAAACAGTTTAAAATAATCAGAGAACTGACTAACACTGACCCTACACAACTATGTTGCACAATTAAGTCTTTTTTTTTTTAAAGCGACAGAGGTCATTTCAGCATCCTATGTCATATCTACATGTAATAAGATTTGTAACAAGGCAAACAGTTTGTAAATTGGTCGAAAATCGAGCAAGTTATGGTAATTTAATTAGTACATGTACCATTGACATATATGTAATGATTGAGGCTAGATGTCCGAGGTACAACGTTGCTATGCTGGAGAATCATTGGTCATATGAAAAATGCTCAGAGCCAATCAGAAAGGAGGGGCCGTCTAAGCATACCCGCCCCCAAAGTGCCAAAAAGAAACAGACAGCGCGAGGAGAGATGCCAGGAGTACACAGAGAGTGCACAGACCGAGACGGCGCGCGCGCAGAAAGGCACCGCGCGCGCGCAGAAAGGCACCACGCGCGCGCAAAAGGGTGTCGCGCGCACGAAGTAGAGAATCAGCGTGCGATAACAGTTTTTATGCGCTTGGATTTTTGGCACTAATGTGACGCCATACTTCTCCCCGTCATCTTTGTTGTAGCGGTGTAGCGTGCAAGGACGGGAGTGGAAGAAGTGTCAAAAGATGGAGCTAACTGTTTTAATGGAATTCAGACTTTACTTCAATCAATAACGGAGCAGCATCTCCTCATCCCTTGAAAAACCGTCCGACCGGAACTCTCTAATAACTAAAGTTCCTTGGGTGAATAATGTGAACTCACTACACCGGTATGTTTTAGTGCTTTCATGGCAAGTTTACTGACATATATAAGTAAGAACTAGAGATGTCCGATAATGGCTTTTTGCCGATATCCGATATTCCGATATTGTCCAACTCTTTAATTACCGATACCAATATCAACCGATACCAACCGATACTGACATATACAGTCGTGGAATTAACACATTATTATGCCTAATTTGGATAACCAGGTATGGTGAAGATAAGGTCTTTTTTTTTAAAATATTAATAAAATAAAATAAATTAAATTTAAAACATTTTCTTGAATAAAAAAGAAAGTAAAACAATATAAAAACAGTTACATAGAAACTAGTAATTAATGAAAATGAGTAAAATTAACTGTTAAAGGTTAGTACTATTAATGGACCAGCAGCACGCACAATCATGTGTGCTTACAGACTGTATCCCTTGCAGACTGTATTGATATATATTGATGTATAATGTAGGAACCAGAATATTAATAACCGAAAGAAACAACCCTTTTTTTGTGAATGAGTGTGAATGGGGGAGGGAGTTTTTTTGGGTTGGTGCACTAATTGTAAGTGTATCTTGTGTTTTTTATGTTTATTTAATACAAATTAAAAATTAGAAATTAAAAAAACCATACCAATAATTTCCGATATTACATTTTAACGCATTTATCCGCCGATATTATCGGACATCTCTAATTAAAATAGGAAAATAAAAAATAGAATAAGGTAAAGATGAGTCGATAATAATGATAATAGAAATAATACAGACAAAGTGCAAACTAGATAAAAGCCAATAATAATAATAACACAGACAAAGTGCAGACTAGATAAAAACCAATTAGTAAAAATTTGTAAAAACTAAACATGGGAACGCGATTGTTGCTCAACTAGCCATAATTGTGTTTGTTTTTTGAAAGTGACAAGTGCGGGTATATTTTTCAACGTGTCAGGTAGAGAGTTCCATAGTTGTGGTCCTTTTATTGAAAAGGCAGTCTGGGAAAAAGATGTTCTACGGAATGGAACACAACAGTTGCCTTATTGACATTGCTCGGGTGCTAGATCTGGTATCACTTTGCAGTCTTGTAATTGCCTTTCAGAGCAATTGGGGAGCAGAGTTATCCAAGCATTTAAAAAAACAGTTTGACTGTGTAACAAAATAAAATTGGTAAAACTTAAAATATTGTATTGGGTTAAAATTTGGCAATGATATCGTATACTCTTCTTGTCTAGGACTTTCAAGGCGTGGTTATACAGACACTCAATGGTCTTGATTGATGACTGGTGTGCCTGGGACCATGTAGTTAAGCCATAAGATATGTGTGAAAGAATCATTGAATTCATAAAAGTAAAAGCACAGCTGAGAGTTAAGCAGTTTCTTATAATCTTAAAACAAACAAATCTAAGACCAGATCCAAACCAATCTAAGTCTATGAGCATGAACTGATGGAGCGTACTTGGATGAGCGGTGAAACGTCTTCTAAGACAAACCAAACAGTCCAGTTGCGATCGATTGAATGCCCTGAGATGACACTGACCTGGATGAATGAGAACATTCATAGACATTTAAAGTGTTGCATTTCAAACTGTGCGTGGTGTTATATTGGCCAAAATATCAAATATATTTGTTAAATAAACCCTCTGCCTTGTTTTTAATGAATACTTTGTCCTACTGCGCTACTGTATTTTATTGTGGGCCATTATGGTGGTACTGAGTTGTGTTTTCTGAGTTGGTACTTGGTGAAAAAAGTTTGACAACCTTTGATAAAGTAGATATGTTAATAATATATATTATATTTAAAAATAAACTCAATTTAAAAAAATACTCAAGGACACAAAAACATCAATTGAATGTGTTTTAATCAGCCCCTTAAAGCAGCACTAAGGAACTTTTCAACCTTCATAAAATATTTTCTAGGGATGTCCGATAATGGCTTTTTGCCGATATCCCATATTCCGATATTGTCCAACTCTTTAATTACCGATACCGATATCAACCGATACCGATATCGACCAATATATGCAGTCGTGGAATTAACACATTATTATGCCTAATTTGGACAACCAGGTATGGTGAAGATAAGGTACTTTTTCAAAAAAATTATAAAATAAGATAAATTAAAAACATTTTCTTGAATAAAAAAGAAAGTAAAACAATATAAAAACAGTTACATAGAAACTAGTAATTAATGAAAATGAGTCAAATTAACTGTTAAAGGTTAGTACTATTAGTGGACCAGCAGCACGCACAATCATGTGTGCTTACGGACTGTATCCCTTGCAGACTGTATTGATATATATTGATATATAATGTAGGAACCAGAATATTAATAACAGAAAGAAACAACCTTTTTGTGTGAATGAGTGTGAATGAGTGTAAATGGGGAAGGGAGTTTTTTTGGGTTGGTGCACTAATTGTAAGTGTATCTTGTGTTTTTTATGTTGATTTAATAAAAAAATAAAAAATAAAAATAAAAATAAAAAATAAAAAACGATACCGATAAAAAAAAAAACGATACCGATAATTTCCGATATTACATTTTAACGCATTTATCGGCCGATAATATCGGCAGGCCGATATTATCGGACATCTCTAATATTTTCATAACTTTTGGGATGATACGTCGACTTACAACTAGTTGAATGACTCCTTTGTCATGACCTGGGGAGGTCTGTATCGCTTTCCCTGGCACTTAGCAGCCTTGAGGAAGGTGTCAGGAACACTGACACACTAAAAACTACAAATATGCTAACTTGACTTGCCTTATGGCAAACGTAACTGCCCCTTTCCCCATTTGTTAAAAAGACGGAAGTCGATGCGAACGCCTGCGTGCCGCCAGAAAACTAAAAGAAGAACGCATACGTGCAATCACTGCTATCATGGCAGAAGCTGCAAAACAACCAAAGAAACGAAAAGTTTCGAAAAGAAAAAGAGAGGCTACACCAGGGGTCGGGAACCTTTTTGGCTGAAAGAGCCATGAAAGCCAAATATTTTAAAATGTATTTCCGTGAGAGCCATATAATATTTTTTAACACTGAATACAACTAAATGCATGTATTTTTAAGTAATACCAACATTTTTAGAGTACAATAAGTCTCTTATGTTGAAGAGGTTCATTCAGCCTACTAATGTGTATTAATAAATGGTTGATTTATATAGGCTAGTAAGGTCCACCTGAAGTGGTGGGATGGAACAATCCATAGAACACGTCACAGATGACGTCACGCTAACATCACGTGACACCTCTGATGAAGGCTGCAGAAGCAAGATAGCCGAAATAAGTCTCTTATTATTTTTAATAACATTGTTATTCTGAAGCTAACCAATAATAAATAAAATACTTCTTACCAATAATGCGACTTATTGAACAGGTGCGGTAGAAAATGGATGAATGGATTAAAATCCATGAGAATGTTTTATATTTTTAACATTATTTTTAACACTGTGATTACCAGCTGAATTATTCATTACTTATCGTGTTAAGCAATGTCAGCTAAGATTTATCTGAGAGCCAGATGCAGTCATCAAAAGAGCCACATCTGGCTTTAGAGCCATAGGTTCCCTACCCCTGGGCTCCACCAATAAAAGGACAGTGAAGATCAACATTGCCCCGGCTTTCACACCAATGCTGCCTTGGCTCTGTTCCTGCTGAACTTGGAAGTACCTTTTGATGCTTAGATCAAAAGGATATTGCTAATGTTAGCTATCAGAAATGTGCATGGTAGCAATAAATAGCCACCAGCGCAATAGTTTGCAGTTCCACACTGACACGACCAGCTATGCAACAAACTCAAAAGTACTGTGATGACTGCAAACTGTCACACCGCGGTGAGGGATGTCTTGTCTTGGTTTCTTCTGTCTTGTGAATTGCATGTTTTACTTTGAAAAGTAACTCCTCTCATGTGAGATCACTTGCCCTTCCTTTTGTGTCATCAGTCTGACGTCATCCCTGACCCCTGATTGTTTCCACCTCTTTCCCATTACCCTCATGTGTTTTATAAGCCCACGCCTCCCCTTGTTCTGTGCCAGATTGTCTCGAGTATTCGTGCCTCTCTAGCATCCTGTCCATGCCTTGCCTCGTCTCACGTTTGTATACCTTGATCCTGAATTCCTTTGTTGCTATTTTGAGTTTTCTTTTTCTCCTCCTCAGTAGAGTGATTTTGTGTTATTTAGTTTTACAGCCAAAGTGAGACGGTTTCTCACAGTTTATGCAGAAATTATTTGGTTATGCAAACCAATTGTTACAGCAGCTGTCCGGGTGGCTGGTCTCAGTCAATCATGGAGGTGCACCTGCTGGATGTGGAGGTCCTGGGCTGGGGTGGTTAAACGTGGACTGCGGTTTTGAGGCCGGTTGGATGTACTGCCAAATTCTCTGAAACTCCTTTAGAGACGGCTTGTAGTAGAGAATTGAACATTCAAATATAAAGTTTAAATATAATGTGTAGGTTTATACTGTGGAAAGATCAGTAATACTGAATCATTGTGTTATTATCGTGTCACTTTGACGATACATGCGCTAGTCCTCATGGGAAATGTGGTCTTCCTTAGGCAAAACACTACCGCTTTTAGTCCACTGGTGCCGCCAAAATCAAACAAAACTGAAAGTTCCCAGCATGCAGTAATACAATTATAAAATTATGTTGCTGAAAAGACGATATGTAGTAAATTATTTTTTTAAATTTCTAACAGCCCAAAATATTGACACACACACGGAGGACGGGGGATTCTCATTTGTCCATCATCCGTCTTTGCAGTGTGAGCACCGTTCCTGCAGCCATGTGTGGAACTGTGTCAGTTTGCACGTACTAAATAAAACGCTAAATAGCGCTCGCGTTTTACAGATCAGCATATAGCTCAAAAAGGTTCAGTATGTTTTATTATTCATATACTTTTCAAATGTTCTTGTAATCAATAACATTCCATCTAATATACTGAAAATATTGTCTGATTACAAGAACATTTGAAAAGTAGATCAGCGTACTGTATTTTTCGGACTACAAGTCACAATTTTTTTCATAGTTTGGCCCGGGGGTGCGACTTATACTCAGGAGCGACTTATGTGTGAAATTATCAGCACATTACCGTAAAATATCAAATAATATTATTTAGCTCATTCACGTAAGAGACTAGACGTATACGATTTCATGGGATTTAGCGATTAGGAGTGACAGATTGTTTGGTAAACGTATAGCATGTTCTATATGTTATAGTTATTTGAATGACTCTTACCATAATATGTTACGTTAACATACCAGGCACGTTCTCAGTTGGTTATTTATGCCTCATATAACGTACACTTATTCAGCCTGTTGTTCACTATTCTTTATTTATTTTAAATTGCCTTTCAAATGTCTATTCTTGGTGTTGGGTTTTATCAAATACATTTCCCCAAAAAATGCGACTTATACTCCAGTGCGACTTATATATGTTTTTTCCCTTCTTTATTATGCATTTTCGGCCGGTGCGACTTGTACTCCGGAGCGACTTATACTCCGGAGCGACTTATACTCCGAAAAATACGGTAAGTAAGATCTTTTTACCACTTTATATTAGAAATGGCAACAACGGAGGATGAATAACAAGAAGACAGAGGAAAAAGAAGAAGCTCATCGACTATGGTGTCGCCATGGACTACGAAGGCAGACGCACGCAATTTTCCAGGATTTATGCAGATCCCAAATACAGATCAGCAGGTACAGGAAGGTAAGAAAAGTTGCTTTTGCATAATATTGCGAAAAACAAAACGCCAGATAATATGTCTTACCTTATACACACACCATAATAATACTCGTATGTTGAAGCACAGTACAATCCATCAAGTGGTGCGACATCATAGCTTACCAAAGACGTACTAAAACATTTTTGATGGATTTTTGAATGCCGTGTGAAAGATTTTATATTTTCAATGGAACATAACATTTTGGTGCTGTTTACTTGAGTCATATTGCAGTCTACATATATCTCTTGTGTGGGACTGCCATTATATTGCAGTCTACACGTATCCCTTATGTTGGTCACACTTATCATTACGCCATGTACCAAATAAAATAGCTTCGAGGTCGGTAAGAAAAACCAGAATTATTCCTTACATTAGGCGCACCCGGTTATAAGGCGCAATGTCTGGTTTTGAGGGGGAAAATAATATTTTAAGTGCGCCTTATTGTCCGGAAAATACTGTATATCCTTTAAATCTGATAATTCTGCAGTCATAAAAGGTGTTCCACAGGGATCTGTTTTGGGCCCGCTTCTCCCCATTGGCCATATTTCCTGAAAATGTAACATTCTCTTCCTCTGCCATGCTGATGACACCCAGCTCTACCTCTCCACCAAGCCCATTGCCACACTTCCATCCTCCTCCCTCACCTCTTTCTTATTTGAAATAAAATCCTTGTTCACCTCAAACTTCCTCAAATTAAACGGTGATAGAACTGAAATTATTCTTATCGGTACAAAATCTTCATTTTCCAAAGTCATCAGTTTCTCCCTCACTAATCGACAACTCCCCCAGTGACTTATACTCCAGTGCGACTTATATATGATTTTTTTTTTCTTCATTATGCATTTTCGGCCGGTGCGACTTATACTCCGGAGCAACTTATACTCCGAAAAATACGGTTAATTCTGCATATTAATGAAGACGGAGGCTCATTTAACAGACGAAATCCACTTTGCACACATTTAGTAGATCCGCTTTGCCTGAGCTATCAAGTTTGCACATGTTTTAGTACACGCAAACCTTTAGTAAATCAGGCCCTTTGTGTCCCGAGCATATTTTTTTCCAGGAACATTATGTATAAGAACCATGTCTTTACGTTTCCATGCACGTATGGGACGTCATCAGGGTCTGAGGTGCTATGAGATGTGGACAGCTTGTTACATTCTTTGTAGACACCCACGGGAGCCGAGCTACATCAACAATGAGCTCTAATGAGGCATGTTGATCTCCTGTCAGCCCTGACAGTCCTTGAGAAAATTACCAATGGAGTTCATTTGTATCATCCGACAAAATATGAGCAGGAGGGATGTCAAACTGCACATTTGTCCAAACATCTCTTTTGCCTCTCTGTGTGCTTGGAGCAACCATCAGTCCTGTGTCACACAGCCTCTGCCAAGGCAATCTTAGGAGGTTCCACCCGGAGCCAAAAGGTCCAAAGTGGGGAATGAACAATACAATTACACACACACGACTACATTTTTCCTGCCAGTATAAATACCCAGTGACGTTTTTGTGAGGCCAAAACGTCCACCAAAGCAATAACACCACCTTGGACTGTCAGACATTTTGGGGCTGCACTGCTTCTAATGCAAGTGAGGGGGGCGGCGGGGGGAAGTCAACTGACCACCGTTTGCCTCACGCCAGAGGTGTGGACTCGAGTCACATGACTTGGACTCGAGTCAGACTCGAGTCATGAATTTGATGACTTTAGACTCGACTTGACAAAATGTAAAAAGACTTGCAACTCGACTTAGACTTTAACATCAATGACTTGTGACTTCACTTGGACTTGAGCCTTTTGAATTGACATGACTTGACATGACTTGCTACTTTCGCCAAAACCCAAAGATGAAAAAGTTATTCGGGAGCGCTCCGTATTTTTCATTGTGTACTTGTCTATCAGCGTTGCGTGTGTCAGCTGGTGTGCGCTCAGTACAACAGCCAATCAAATTAGATCTACTTTGTTTTCATCACACAGCATTCATCCAATCAAATTGCAGGACAACCAACGAAGAAGACATGTCCAAACCACATGCCAGTGAACAAAAAATGATACCTAAAATAATTTCGTTTGGGTATAAAAATTACGAGGTGGTCAACACAAAACGGTTTGCAGTATGCAACACATGCGGTTCGAAAATAACTGATGGAGAGGCAACAACTTCCAACTTCGTCCGGCATTTGAAGTTGCACAAAGAACGGTAAGTTTTGAATGTAAGATAACGTTTATTGGCTAAGTAACGTGACTTTTATTTGCTGTGTAGTTAAATCAGTGAGGCTGTAAACTCACTGCTAACGTTATAACGTTACTGCAAACACGGGAATCTGTTGCAGTTCACTACCATATTCATACTTTTTGTTCAGTGATTTTTTTAAGCAGGGTTACGTTAGTCAATATATCACACGTAACGTTAGACGGCGGTCAGCAGCACCGCGTATTTTAGCCACCTAAAAAAAGACAAAAATAGTAAAATAAAGGTCAGTTAAAATGTATACTATATTATGAATATGTGTACAGTTTTAGCTAGCTTTCTGACATACTGTTGGTTGTTTACCTCAGTGGTCCCCAACCACCGGGCCGCGGCCCGGTACTGGTCCGTGGATCGATTGGTATCGGGCCGCACAAGAAATATATATATTTATTTATTTTTATTAAATCAACATAAAAAACACAAGATACACTTACAAGTAGTGCACCAACCCAAAAAACCTCTCTCCCCCCTTTTGTTCTGGGCATTGAACATGAAGACTCTTCCTTCACTGTTCCAAGTGGCCATGAGAGTCTTGGCAGTGCCTGCCTCCAGTGCTCCAGTGGAGCGAGTTTTCAGCCATGGTGGCATCATACTACGCCCCCATCGTGCACAAATGACTGACAGACTCTTGGCTAATTTGGTCTTTTGCAAATGCAATGCAGCATAGGGCCCTGACATATAAAAAGTACAACTTTTTTGTTATGTTCACGTATATGTCATGTTTTTTCAATGTTAACACTTTTTTACAAATAAGTACATTTGCACTTTATTTTTCAATGTGTTTGTTCTGTAAAGGAATGAGTTAATGTTTAAAATGACTGGTTAATAGTGCTATTATAAAGTGCAATGTCAGCACAATTTTCTTTCCTGCAATTTAAAATGCACTTGTTTTAATAAATAAATACAGCGTTTGAAAAGCATACACAATCTGTGTTAATATATTAGTCTGTGGTTAAAAGGACTTGAAAGGACTCGAAACTCAAAATGCAGGACTTAGGACTTGACTTGAGACTTTCCAGTCTTGACTTTGGACTTGACTCGGGGCTTGCCTGTCTTGACTCGGGACTTGACTCGGACTTGAGGGCAAAGACTTGAGACTTACTTGTGACTTGCAAAACAATGACTTGGTCCCACCTCTGCCTCACGCAGTGCAACATATCTCCTTCACAGAGAGTTGATCAGGTTCTTGATTGTGGCCTGTGGAATGTTAGTCCACTCTTCAATGGCTGTGTGAAGTTGCTGGATATTGGCAGGAAGTGGAACACGCTGTTGTATATGCCGATCCACAGCATCCCAAACATGCTCAATGGGTGACATGTCCGGTGAGTATGCTGGCCATGCAAGAACTGGGATGTTTTCAGCTTCCAGGAATTGTGTACAGATCCTTGCAACATGGGGCCGTGCATTGCCATGTCGCAACATGAGGTGATGGTCTCGGGTGGATGGCACAACAATGGGCTTCAGGATCTGCATTCAAAATGCCATAACATACACCAGCCCACACCATAACCCCACCCCCACCATGGGCCACTCGATTCACAACGTTGACATCAGCGAATCACTCTCCCACACGACGTCTGCCATCTGCTCTGAACAGTGAAAATTCATCCGAGAAGAGAAAAAGTCTCCAACGTGCCAGACGCCATCGGATGTGAGCATTTGCCCACTCAAATCGGTTACGACGACAAACTGCAGTCAGGTCGAGACCCCGATGAGGATGACGAGCATGCAGATGAGCTTCTCTGAGACGGTTTCTCACAGCTTATGCAGAAATTATTTGGTTATGCAAACCAATTGTTGCAGCAGCTGGTGGCTGAACTCAGTCGATCATGGAGGTGCACCTGCTGGATGTGGGGTGGTTAAACATGGACTGCGGTTTTGAGGCCGGTTGGATGTACTGCCAAATTCTCTGAAACTCCTTTAGAGACAGCTTGTAGTAGAGAAATGAACATTCAATTCATGGGCAACAGCTCTGGCGGACGTTCCTGCAGTCAGCATGGCAACTGCACGCTCCCTCTAAACTTGCAACATCTGTGGCATTGTGCTTTGTGATAAAACTGCACATTTCAGAGTGGCCTTTTATTGTGGACAGCCTAAGGCACACCTGTGCAATAATCATGCTGTTTAATCAACATCTTGATATGCCACACCTGTGAGGTAGTATGGATTATCTTGGCAAAGAAGAAATGCTCACTAACACAGATTTAGAGGAATAGGTAATTTGTGTATATACCGTATTTTTCGGCATATAAGTCGCTCCAGAGTATAAGTCGCACCGGCCGAAAATGCATAATAAAGAAGGAAAAAACATATATAAGTCGCACTGGAGTATAAGTCGCATTTTTTGGGGAAATGTATTTGATAAAACCCAACACCAAGAATAGACATTTGAAAGGCAATTTAAAATAAATAAAGAATAGTGAACAACAGGCTGAATAAGTGTACGTTATATGAGGCATAAATAACCAACTGAGAACGTGCCTGGTATGTTAACGTAACATATTATGGTAAGAGTCATTCAAATAACTATAACATATAGAACATGCTATACGTTTACCAAACAATCTGTCACTCCTAATGGCTAAATCCCATGAAATCTTATACGTCTAGTCTCTTACGTGAATGAGCTAAATAATATTTGATATTTTACGGTAATGTGTTAATAATTTCACACAAAAGTCGCTCCTGAGTATAAGTCGCACCCCGGGCCAAACTATGGAAAAAAACTGCGACTTATAGTCCGAAAAATACGGTATTAAAAGTTTTACAAAACAGGTTTTCATGTTTAGTTTCTAAGCCTATATTTTGAAGTACTGTGAAACTGAATATACATAAACAAATAATTCATTAAAAAAATAACTCAAAATACCAAATCGTTACTTTCATGCTAACGGAATGCATTTAAACAAAAAATGCTAGCTTGACACTAACCCATGCTGAAAATCCCATACAAGCACTAGCGATTATTGGCATCAGAGGTTTTACATGGTGAATTCGCACACCTCCAAATAAAAGGTGACCATATTTTGATAAACAAAAACAGCTTTCTCAAAGTTAAAGATGCCTGCATTTCAAGGAGACTGCACTTTTATTTTGGAATTTTGCCCTCCAAAAAAAGTGCAGTTTCCTTTTAAAGTAAGCATCTGTACACATATAAAATTGCTTCATTACAAAATATACAATCCATAACTAAATACACACATTCATATATGCTTCCCAGAGGTTACTCAACATGTTTTGTTATGCCTGAAGTCATATCTCTTTGATATATTTGAATAACTTTAAAATCTCTGATATGTCTCTTGTGTATTAGAAAAATCAGGCACTAAGAAAATACCTTTTTTTTAAGGTTTTTGTATATTAAAAATATTATTAGCTATACTAGCAAATCCAGTTTTGACAAAAAACTTTTCAATATAATAATGAACACATTCAACATTTAAATGCTCGAACAAACTCTGTTGCTCTTCTTCTATGACCGCTGCTTTTAAACTAGAGCAGTGTTTTTCAACCTTTTTTGAGCCAAGGCACATTTTTTGCGTCGAAAAAATGCGGAGGCACACCACCAGCAGAAATGGTTAAAAAACGAAACTCAGTTGACAGTAAAAAGTCGTTGTCGCAATTGTTGGATATGAATTCAAACCATAACCAAGCATGCATCACTTTAGCTCTTGTCTCAAAGTAGGTGTACTGTCACCACCTGTCACATCACGCCGTGACTTATTTTGAGTTTTTCAGTGTTTTCCTGCGTGTAGTGTTTTAGTTCTTGTCTTGCGCTCCTATTTTGGTGTTGATTGTCATGTCATGTACGGACGTACTTTGTGGACGCAGTCTGCTCCACACGCTGTAAGTCTTTGCTGTCGTCCAGCATTCTGTTTTTGTTTACTTTGTAGCCAGTTCAGTTTTAGTTTCGTTCTGCATAGCTTTCCCTAATCTTCAGTGCCTTTTCTTAGGGGCACTCACCTTTTGTTTATTTTTGGTTTAAGCAATAGACACCTTTTTACCTGCACGATGCTTCCCGCTGTTTCCGACATCTACAAAGCAATTAGCTACCGGCTGCCACCTACTCAGTGGCCTAGTGGTTAGAGTGTCCGCCCTAAGATCGGTAGGTTGTGAGTTCAAACTCCGGCCGAGTCATACCAAAGACTATAAAAATGGGACCCATTACCTCCCTGCTTGGCACTCAGCATCAAGGGTTGGAATTGGGGGTTAAATCACCAAAAATTATTCCCGGGCCCGGCACCGCTGCTGCTCACTGCTCCCCTCACCTCCCAGGGGGTGACCAAGGGGATGGGTCAAATGCAGAGGACAAATTTCACCACACCTAGTGTGTGTGTGACAATCATTGGTACTTTAACTTTAACTTTACTGATATGGAAGAGTATTACAGTATTACTCTGCCGAGCTCTAGGCAGCACAGACACTCAACAACAACACATCATTTGCAGACTATAATTACTGGTTTGCAAAAAATATTTTAACCCAAATAGGTGAAATTAGATCATCTCCCACGGCACAGTGGTTGAAAAACACTGAACTAGAGAGTGCCTTAAGGAGTTTAGATAGATGACACTGCGCTGCTTTTTATTTGGCTTTTTGGCTAGTAACAAAGACAAAGAGGAAGTGTGATGATAACCATAGAAGCACAAACTAACTTCATGTCACACAAGAAAGGGTGGGGCTGCTCGGTAAAATGTGAGCAGTGCACTGAATTTAACATGAGTTTTCTATACATAGACTACTTTCTGCTAGCAAGCACATGCTAACATTTTGTACTTAGCATGTAGCTTAAACATCATAGCTAATAGCGAGCAAAGAAGGGACTAAATAAGCATATTTTTTATTGTATCTTATTTTGAACAATTATTTTGTTTTAGGTTTTATCCTACAATGATCAATTTATTTTTACACTTCTATGACAGTTAAAATGTTATCTATAACATTGCCGTTGAAGTTAGTTAAAATATTTCATGATCGAGTTTGAACTTTAAACAAATTCACGTCACATTATTTTTTACTATATTAAGGTTTTATTACCCAGTGGTTGTTTTTGCACTTGTATGGCAGTTTAAAAAGTCACTTAAACATTGCCTGTGAGGTTATTTAAAATATGTTATGATTGGCTTTGAACTTGGAACAAATGAATTCATGAAACTTTTTTATTTTTTATTTTATTTTTTATTTATTTTTTACTTTGTTTAGGTTTTATGGTTAATTTCTTTCTACCCTTGTATAGGAGTTAAACGTTGAAATGTCATTTAAAGTCAATTCAAATAATTTATGATTGAGTTTGAACTTTCAAAAAATTAATTCACAAAATAATATATTTTAATTTGATTTAGGTGTGTGGTTAACTTATTTTTACACTTGTTCAACGGTTAAGGGTGCTAACATGTTACTTAGAACATTGCCTCATTAAAAATAAAAGGTTTTAGGATTGATTTTAAGTCCGTAACAAAGAATTCCAATATTTGTTTGATTCTATTTACATGGCTACGACATTGTTATCTGTATTTATTATTATTATATTAACAATTCACTTCTTTTTACACTTATATAGTAATAATAATGTTAAGTGTTATGTTAAAGGCATATTTTTGGTCGCCACAATTACATATAAATGGTAAAAGCTCAGTCAGAAAACATGTGGAAAGAAAATTGTGTGAATTTTAAAACAAGTTTCAGTCCTATGGTAAATGTTAAATGTGAATCTTAAAAAAGCACCAACTCCCTGCTGGCCTCCCTCACTTTTGTAATCCTTTCATAATGAATCCAAATCATTTCAGCAGACTGCGTCAAGGTTTCACCGCTGAAGTTGATATGAAAACACAAGCTAATTGCTTACAGATAGAAGAAGAAGAAGAAAGAGAAAAAAACTATTCCCTAATGTGAAATGTTTTTTTCTGCAGAACATGAGAATTTTGAAGCCTTCCAGGTGCTACTGGAGGCTGTCTTTTTGACAACAACAACACTGCCCCCATCTGGCCACTTTGAGTAATGTTGCTATTGGAAGATATCAGTATTTCCCTATATAATACAATACCCAATGATTCTTCAAATTCTGGTTATTGGAAATAAAAAAAATAGATTTTTTTTTGTTATTAAGTCATTATTTTACAAGAAACTAAAAATATTAACTAAAAAAATAACATAATCTAAAAATAAAATATTAAAATAACAATTAAAATGTTTTTCAAGAATCATAATACAAATAATCATAATCAAAATTACAACAATGCAATTGATTAAAATAAAAACATAGACATTTTTTAAAATAATGGAATTAAAACAAAAAAGAAGTAAATAAATAGATTAAAGAAGAATGTAATAAAGGCGGAAAACGTTATCCTCAAATGTTCTCTATTTTTTCTAAAATGACTCTTTGGGGCTTTACATTAGTAGTAGAGTAGTAATAGTGTCCTGTTTTACACACACACACACACACACACATATATATATATATATATATATACACACATATATATATAGATGCATATATGTGTGTATACATATGTACAGTACACATATATACTGTATGTGTATATATATACTGTATGTGTATATATATATATATATATATATATATATATATATACCTGTGTAGCTAGCACAAGTGGCAAAAAAGACTGAGAAAGTTGAGGAATGCTCATCAAACACTTATTTGGAACATCCCACAGGTGAACAGGCTAATTGGGAACAGGTGGGTGCCATGATTGGGTATAAAAGCAGCTTCCATGAAATGCTCAGCCATTCACAAACAAGGATGGGCCTAGGGTCACCACTTTGTGAACACATGCGTGAGCAAATTGTTTAACAACAACATTTCTCAACAAGCTATTGCAAGGAATTTAGGGATTTCACCATCTACGGTCTGTAATATCAAAAAGTTCAGAGAATCTTGAGAAATCACTGCACTTAAGCGATCGTGCATCGATCCCTCAGGCGGTACTGCATCAAAAAGCAACATCAGTGTGTAAAGGATATCACCACATGGGCTCAGGAACACTTCAGAAAACCACTGTCAGTGACTACAGTTGGTAAGTGCAAGTTAAAACTCTACTATGCAAAGCGAAAGTCATTTATCAACAACACCCAGAAACGCCGCCGGCTTTGCTGGGCCCAAACTCATCTAAGAGTCAACATTTCTAATTGTTTTTGGAAACTGTGGATGTTGTGTCCTCCGGAACAAAAAGGAAAAGAACAATCCGGATCATTATAGGCGCAAAGTTCAAAGGCCAGCATCTGTGATGGTATGGGGGTGTATTAGTGCCCAAGGCATGGGTAACTTACACATCTGTGAAGGCACCATTATTGCCAAAAGGTACATACAGGTTTTAGAGCAACGTTATCATGGACGTCCCTGCTTATTTCAGCAAGACAATGCCAAGCCACCTGTTACAACAGCATGGCTTCATAGTAAAAGAGTGCAGGTACTGGACTGGCCTGCCTGTAGTCCAGACCTGTCTCCCATTGAAAATGTGTGACGCATTATGAAGCGTAAAAATACGACAACGGAGACCCCGGACTGTTGAATAACTTTAGCTGTACAATCAGCAAGAATGGGAAATAATTCCAACTGACAAGCTTCAAAAATTGGTCTCCTCAGTTCCCAAACGTTTACTGAGTGTTGTTAAAAGGAAAGGACATGTAACACAGTGGTAAAAATGCCCCTGTGACAATTTTTTTGCAATGTGTTGCTGCCATTAAATTCTAACTTAATGATTAATAATCATTTAGTTAATGATCATTACGTTTCTCAGTTCCAACATTAAATATTTTGTCTTTGCAGTCTATTCAATTGAATATAAGTTGAAAAGGATTGGCAAATCATTGTATTCTGTTTTTATTTACCACTTACACAATGTGCCAACTTCACTGGTTTTGGATATACACACACACACACACACACACTAGAGATGCGCGGATAGGCAATTTATTTCATCCGCAACCGCGTCAGAAAGTCGTCAACCATCCGCCATCCACCCGATGTAACGTTTGATCAGAACTGCACCCGCCCGAAGTTTTATTTACGGAGGCAATAATTGAGCATGGATTTCCAATCGCACTGGCTGATCACATGGGACAGTTAAATGTTTGTAATGCAACCTTTAAAAATCATTACGCGGTGATCGCGGTCCCAAAAATAAACTTTTCTTGCATGATAATGTCCAGAAAAATTCGCTTTATATTACTATAGAGTCCTTTTAACGAATGAGTTTGATGGTTTATCACAAACCTTAAATGAAAGAAGTCCGTTGTTCTCCTGCACCATGCAGCGCTTTGGCCTTGCTTCGTGTTTGGTGCGCAATCCTGTCGGCTGTATTTCACAGCACGACATACTGTTAAAAGTGTTTATACTATTTATGCTTTCAAGTCCAAGTTGAAGAAATCTTGTTAAATGTTGACAGCATAACTACCAAAATACAGAAGTATGTCCTTAATATTTTTGCAGTGCTATTTCTGTTGAAAAGTTCAAATGATTACATTAGAGATGTGATGTGCCACTTTTCAAGTGTCTGATGGCTTAAATTAATTTTCATTAATTTTTCATATTTTGAATTCTTTTGAAAGGCTTACAAAAAACTACATTTGAATTGTAATTCCATGCTATTGACAGGACTATTAATTTTAATGAAGTTAGCTTACCATGTTTACAGTATGATAATTGTGATAGAAATGTGAATTTTAGGCACAGAATATTTTTTACAATTGAACAAGGCAGTAGATTATACAAGCTTGGACAGAAAGTTAATAATGACACCAATTTTTTTTTTAATGGAATTGTTTAGTACTGTTTTACCATTTGTTTACTGTAAAAAGTGTTTATACTGTTTATACTTTCAATTAACAAATTGAAGTCTTGTGAAAGGTTGACAGGATAACTGGCATTAACTGTCAAAATAATTTCAAACTATTGAAGTTAGCTTACAGAATAAACATGTCAATCAACCCATATGATTTTTGCTGTAATATTTTTGTTTTGAAAAGTCACTGTGACTGATAGAAAAGTGATGGTTTTAGCAACATTTTAACCTGTCTGAATGCTAATAATCATTTTGCGTCGGGGGGCGAAGCCCTGAACCCTCCACCAGGACTTTGTCCTGGACCTACCGGGGCCTGCGGCCCTTGGACCCTGGCTACTAGGTTTTTCTGATTTCAAAAGTTGGCAGGTATGGTGAGGTTATAAAGCTTTTGCCTGTTAAAGAAAGGAGACTGATCCAATGCAGCACAGACTTTCGCGTGCCACGCTGTCACGACCCAGACGCACACCAGTGCGCAATCATATGGGAGCCGCGCTGAGCGCACCTCCAAGCGCGTCTCGCTGCCGGCGACGGCCAGGTATGGGCCCACGCTCCAGCGCCATCCATTTTCAGGGCTAGTTGATTCGGCAGGTGGGTTGTTACACACTCCTTAGCGGGTTCCGACTTCCATGGCCACCGTCCTGCTGTCTATATCAACCAGGGTGAGCCCCACCCCTTTCGTGAGCGCACTGCGCGCGGAGTGACCCCTGTTACGCGCCCCCGGCAACGGGGGTGGCGGGCAGGTAAGCTGCGCGGGCGGAGCGCGCGGAGTGACCCATGTTACGAGCCCCCGGCCACGGGGGTGGCGGGCAGGTAAGCTGCTTACCTGCTGCGCGTGACGCCGGCCGCGGCGAAGGCGGACGAGGCGGGGTGTCGGTGCGGTGGGCGCGGTAGTGACCCTGGACGTGCGTCGGGCCCTTCTCGCGGATCGCCTCAGCTACGGCTCCCGGTGGGGCCCTCTCGGGGGAAGGGGCCTCGGTCCCGGACCCCGGCGAGGCGTCCCTTCTCCGCTCCGTAAAAGTGTCCATCTCTTTTCTTTTTTTTTCTTCTGTTGTGGCATATGCTGCAGGTGCCTGCTCGTTTTTCGTATGTGGGTAACAACATTTAACTATGTATATATATTTCCCAATTGGTTTAACTGCCACCCGCAAAAAAAAAAAAAAAATCTAATTAATCCGCCCGACCCGACCCGCGCGCGGATAAAATCTTATTTTTTTTTATTTCATCCGCCCGATCCGCGGATAATCCGCGGACTCCGCGGTTGTGCCCGCAAACCGCGCATCTCTAACACACACACACACACACACACACACACACACACACACACACACACACACACACACACACACATATATATATATACACACACACACACACAAATATATATACATATATATACACACACGTACACACACACACACACACACACACACACACACACACACACACATACATACATACATACATATATATGTGTGTGTGTGTATGTATATATATATATACCCACACACACACATATATAGCAGACACTACTTTAACGATATATATATGTATATATATATACACACACACTATATATACACTATACATATACACACACACACGTACATTTTATACATATATACACAATACATACATATACCCACACATACATATATATATATATATATATATATATATATATATATATATATATATATATATATATATAATACATATGTA